>NW_026699444.1:300000-567616 GCF_030435755.1 Ochotona princeps
GCTGAACAGCTGTCATCTCTGGATAGTCCTGCAGTAATGAGAGGAGAAAAAGAAAAAAGGAATTGTTTTACCTTCTTATTCCTCATCAGCAGTTGTGATTTTAATCAGAACAACTTCCGGTGTGCAAGGCTATTATACTAGTAGAGCGATAGTTGACTGCTTCAGGTAATCTCACCTGTGTTCTCCTCTGCCCAAAGGGGCAGATCTGTGGAGGAGAAAGGAGTACGTGGCACAGCGTCTTTGTCAATTTTCTTCTATTTAAGTTTTGTATGAGTAGTGGTTTTCCTGTATGTCCTAACTCAGGGAAATATTAAGCCTAGTTACTATAATGTCGATTAAAATGTTGTCATGCAAACAAAATATAAGGAGGAGATTGTAATCGAGAGAGAATGGATACCATTATATTGTTAGGATTATCTCTGGAAATCACAATGAACTGTTTAAAAACGAATTTTAGAAATTAAAACAACCTGGTGCGCCACCTAGTGGCTAACCCCTCACCTTGCATATGGCTAGCATGGCATATGGGCGTCAGTACCTGGCCCTGCTGCTCTACTTTTCATCCAGCTCCCTGTCTGTGGCCTGGGAAAGCAGTAGAGGACCGCCCAAAGCCTTGGGACCCTGCACCTGAATGGGAGACCTGGAAGAAGCCTGTTTTTCCTGGCTTTGGGTTGGCTTAGCTCCAGCCATTGTGGCCACTTGGGTAGTGAACCATTAGATAGAAGATCTTTCTCTCTATTTCTTCTTTCTCTAAATCAGCCATTCAACTAAAAACAAATGAGACGTTTATTGTTCTTCTGTTTCTGCGGACCGCTCAGGGCTTCTGGTTGTCTTTCCAATGACGTTGGTTTCTGTACGGTAGTGTTTGGACTTCTTCCATCCCCAGTGGAAGCTCCGGTTGGGGGTGGGTGACCTCAGAGTACTCGACCTCCGAGGGCATCCAATTCCCTGTGGCCTCCTTGGCAGTTGGGATATAGTCCTTGTTGCTCATATTAATAGTTTGTGGTT
This sequence comes from Ochotona princeps, assembly GCF_030435755.1. Taxonomy (NCBI): domain Eukaryota; kingdom Metazoa; phylum Chordata; class Mammalia; order Lagomorpha; family Ochotonidae; genus Ochotona; species Ochotona princeps. The sequence goes on from NW_026699444.1 coordinate 301,009, forward strand.
AAGGTCTGGGAGTCTTCATGGTTGGGATCCAGGCTTTCTCCTTTCCACCTGCTCCACCCTGGAGTGCCCCCCTGCTCCACGCACATGACCTCCTGTTAAGAGGTTGTCAGGATCACACCCGATTCCCCCCTCATGCATTGGTATAGTAGTTTTACTATTGTTTAGTGCCGCTTTGAATCTGTTGTCTATGAATTACCAGATTTGATCTTGATAGGCTATATTGTACTTTTTCCTCACTCTTTTTATGGTCCTGAAAGGCTTCCCTGCACTCCCCCCCATTACAGATTAACATAGCGTATTGAGGGTATAGTAGGTTTTACAGTTTTTCGATGTAGATCTTAAGTATTCTGACGCTGGGTGGGACACGAAGATTAGTCACTCTTCACCGTGGTGTTGGGGACTTTCCTGCACACACCCCCCCCCCAAAAAAAATGTTCTGCACCTTAATTGTTGACAAATGTCTTGTTAGAGTTACAAGCCAGTCTAGATTATCCCAACATCTGCCAAGATCAGTAAAATTATACTTCAACACAACAAATGGCTAAATACTAAAATGAAATAGACACAAGACAGCTGAATGGTACCTTATAGCCATTTTAAGGTATATAGCAGCCGGTCCTGTATACAAACTAAAATTGAAATGTCAATGAGCAAATCATAGGTTGTGGTTAAGAACTTGTTTTTTTTTTGTTTTTTTTTTTTTTTAACATACTGGTTACGCAAAACCATGTCAATTCCATAATGTTACAAATTGCTGTTAATGTTATATTGGGACTCTTAATTGACTGGGATGATATTCTACCAGCTCTAACTTTGGACCAGAAATGGTCTCCCCAAGAAACTGTTCAACCCATCTGGACAATAAGTAGCTGGACTCTATGTTTGGTATATGTTTGCAAGGAAAGAATCTTGATTGAATTTGAACTGTAATACTGCACCAAGGTGGAGGAATCCACCAGGGGGGAGGGGCATGGGGAGGGGTGGGGGGATTCCCAAAGCCTATGAAACTGTCACATAATGCATAATAATTAATAAAAAAGTAAAAAAAAAAAACAAAAAACAAATGAGTATTAGATTTTTTTAAATCAGCAGAACATCCAGGACTTGGGGGGAAAAAAGAAACAGAGGAAGAGAGTGTGAGAGAATTACAACAGCTGACGTGGTGAAAATGCACACAGCAGTTACCAAGCTCCACACTGACAGGTGCATGGATGTAAAGCCAGTACCTGGGAGGGACCAGAGTGCGGCTCATATGGTGTGGTCTCAGAATCCTGGGTTCATGGTCTAGCTCCAACATTTGCAAACCAGAAACCTTCAACAAGTAACTTGACCTTCTGTGGTCTCATGACCTAACAGAAAGTGATAGCTAGGAAAATACAGCAAATGTACAGTGGTGCTTTAAAGTGTGTAGAGGCAGTGTGTTTGGCCTATGGATAAAAAGCCCATTTTCCATACTGGATCCCTGGTTCAATAACCACATCCACTCCTGACTGGCGCTTCCTGCTAATGCAAATGCTGGGAGGCAGTGGTGATGGATCAATCTGGTATTTGGTTTTCTGCCACTCATGTGGGAGACTTGGGTGGAGTTCCTGGCTTTGGCCTTGACCCAGCGCCAGATGTGGAAGCCTTTGGGAGAACAGTAGATGGGAAGGTATGCTGTCTCTTTGTCTTGAGGAAACAAACAACAAAACCACTAAAAAGCATTTATGGAATTGTGCCCAACAAGCACCACCACCAAGGTATTGTATTCTGTAACTAACTGGAAGCTCAATCAAGGCTTGGCTCAGGAGAAAGTCCTGTGTTTTCCATTGTGTGGGAGAAGTTGCCCTAGCTTATCCTCTGCCTTTTATTCTTGGGTTAACCTTGCTGGAACTAGAGCTGCTGATGAGTAGAAGTCATTTCTGCCAAATCAGAATTAGGAAGCAGCAAAGTATTCACTGCCATCCATGACAAAAGCACCTGCTGTAGTTAATGTTCAGCAATGACAAGTTGCTTACCACTCCATGTTTCTGCTGAAGAGATACTTAGATGAGGCTTTTTCATATTTTTATTGAAAAGCCAGAGATCAGACAGGAAGAGAGACAGAGAGAAAGATCTTCCATGCATCGATTTACTCCCCAAGTGGCTGCAATAGCCAGAGCTGAGCCAAACCAAAGCCAGGAGTCCGGATCCTCTTCCAGGTCTCTCACATGGTACATGGTCCCAAGGCTTTGGGTCATCCTTGATTGCTTTCCCAGGCCACAATCAGTGAGCTGCATGGAAAGCATGGCAGCCAGGATTAGAAACAGCACTCATATGGGATCCAGGTGCGTGCAAGGTGAGGACTTTAGCTATTAGGCTACCGTGCAAGGCCCTAGGTGGACATTTCTTAGAAATGTTCTGTGCTTATTTGAAAAGCAGAGAGGGACAAATAGAGAATAATCTTCCATCTACTGGCTCAGTCCCCAAATGCCCAAAATGCCCAGGGTCAGTCCAGGCCAAAGCCAGAAGGTCAGAACACAGTCCAGACCTCCTTAGTGCAGCAGGGACCAGCCTCTGGAGCCACCACCTGCTGCCTCCCAGTGTGCACGTCAGCAGGGAGCTGGAATGGAGGACAGAGACTCGACCCAAACCCAGGGATTCTGCTGCAGAATGTGGCCTCCCAGGTGGTGTTAGCAAACACCCACCCCTATTTGATGGTGTTTATGTTACAATTCTCTTATTTTCTCTGTTTTAAGCTATTTTTACCTAATGCAACTCAGATACCAAACATGATCATTGAGTTCTGTCACTTCTGTGTTTTTAAAAGACACTTATTTTTATCATAAAAGCAGAGTTACAGAGACAAGAAGAGAAAGGGAGAAAGATCTTCCATCCACTGGTTCAGTCTCTAAACGCCACAGTGGCCAAAACTGAGTTGATTGAAAACCAGGAGTCAGGAACTTCCTCCTGTTTTCCCATGGGGGTGCAGGGTTCCAATGCTTTGGGCCGTCCTCTGCTGCTTTCCCAGGCCACAAGCAGAGAGCTGGGTGGGAAGTAGAGCATCCAGGACACGAACTGGCACACATATGACATTCCAGTGCATGCAGGGCAAGGATTATAACCACTAGGCTACCATGCTGGGCCCCGCAAGTCTATGATTTCGTAGATAAAATGAAGAGTTTAGCAGTCTTCAAGTGAAGAAAAAACCAGCATATCTCGTCCACCTTGGCTGGTGCCTGGTGCTCAGCTTGTCAGGTGACTGCTGACTGTCACCTGCCTGTTCCCCTGATGTGCTTTGTCCTTGCTCCATCCCCCACGTGATTTTGTGGAAGACAACACTGACAGCTGAAGCTCCCTCTCTGGCTACTCTCCCATGCCCATGCTTTGTGCAACCATGGCATTCTTTTTAAATTTTTTGGGAACCACTCTTTTATAAGGATTTATGTTTATTTGAAAAATTTTACAGAGCGGGAAAATAGACAGACATAAGAAATCTTGTACCTGCTGTTTCAATCCACATTGACCCACACAGCTGGAGAATAGCAAGTACAAAGCCAGGAGCCAGGAGTTTCCTCTCAGTATCACCCGTTGTGGCATGGGCTCAAGGAACTAAGCCATCAACCGTGGCTTTTCCCAGAACACAAACAGGGGGCTCGATGGAAAGTAGAGCAGCTGAGACATGCCTTGGGACCAATTTCTGATGCCAGCACCACACTCAGAGGCTTAGTATGCTTTGAAACTGAGCCAGCCTGTTCCTTTTCTTTTTTCTTTTCCTTTACAAATAAATAAATCTAAATAAATAAATCTAAATCTATTTACTTGGAAGTTTTACAGAGAAAGAGAGGGAGGGATATATCTTCTGTTTGCCGGTGCATTACCCAAATGCATGCGAAGACTGTAGCTGGGCTGATTCAAAGCTGGAAGCCAGGAGTTTCTTCCAAGTCTCCTTTGTGGGTGTGGAGGCCCAAGGACTTGAGTCATCCTGCACTGCTTTCCTAGGTTTTGATCAGGGAGCTGGATCAAAAGTGGAGCAGCCAGGACTAGACATGGTGCCCATATGGGACACCTGTGCTGTGGATGGATTATTTGCTTTGCTACCATATCAACCTCAGTCACAGTTTTCTTCCTTTCTCTCTCTCTCTCTCTCTCTCTCTCTCTCTCTCTCTCTCTCTCTCTCTCTTTTTCTGAGATTTATTTATTTTTATTGAGAAGTATGCTATAGAGAGAGGAGGAGATACAGAAAGGAAGAGGCAGTATTGAGCTGATCTGAAGCCAGGAGCTTCTTCTGGGTCTCCCACATCGGTGCAGGGTAGCAAAGCTTTGGGCTATCCTTGGCTGCTTTGCCATGCCACAGGCAGGGAGCTGGATGGGAAGCAGGTCCTTGGAGATTAGAACCAGTGCCCCTGTGTGATCCCAGTGCATGAAAGGAAAGGACTTTAGCTGCCAGGCCACCACACTGGTCACCACCGTTTCCGTGAGATATACTCCAACTCAGTTCCTGATACATTCCCTTGCAGACACAGTCTTCCTTGCAAGCCTTTGTTGGCTTCAGAACGTGCTCTCCAGGACAGTGCTGTTCATCAGAAGTGCACCTGCCATGCCTGGAGAGGAGGGATGACCTCGTCCCAGCACAGGCCTCACCTGGGATGAACAGTCCCAGTGCAGAGTGGAGGCTCTGCAGCCCCTGTACTGTTTGAATTCCCTGCTCTCCCCCCGCCCGCCAGTGATCAGTGACTGATTCTACATGAACTTTTTTGCCCAAGGGCCCTTTCTGTTCTAATGGAGCAGGTAAGGGAGCCCAGAGTAGCCAAGGAGCTGGCATTCCTGGCTTCTGGACATGAACACTTGGCTCTTCTGTACCTGGTAGGTGATTTTGTGTGATACAGGAATGCGTTCAGTGGAAAAGTTCATAAAATGTGCAGGTAGAGTAGTGTCTCGACCCAGAGCTTTTCTTAGATGGTGCCATTGGGAATCATGTGTGGGTCCTAGCAGGCAAGGTCAGGTGTATGTTGTCACTGGGTTTATTATTAGATCATTATTATTTAACTGAAAATATATTGGGCCCTGTGTGGTAGCCTAGTGGCTGAAGTCTTCATCTTGCATGTGTCTGGATCCCAAATGGGTGCTAGTTTTTGTCTCAGTTGCTCTAGTTCCCTTCAAACTCCCTGCTGGTTGTCTGGGAAAGCAGTCTAGGATGGTGCAAAGCCTTGGAATCTGCAGCTGTGTGGGAGACCCAGAAGAAGCTCCAAGTTCTTGGCTTTGGATCAGCTCAGATCCGGGCATTGCAGACACTTGGCTGAGTGAACCAGAAGAGGGAAGATTGTTCTGTCTTCCATCTCTCTGTAAAATGTAGCTTTCTGGGCCCAGTGTGGTAGCCTAGTAGCTAATGTCCTTGCCTTGCACATTCCAGGATCCAAAATTCGTGTCAGTTTTAATCCTGGCAGCCCACCACTTCCCATCCATCTCCCTGCTTGTGGTCTGAGAAAGCAGTCCAGGATGACCGAAAATCCTGGGACACTGCACATTGTGGGAGACCTGAAAGAAGCTCGTGGTTTCTGGCTTCAGATCAATGTAGCTCTGGCTATTGTTGAAGCTTGGGGAGTGAATGAATGGACAGAAATCTTCTCTGTCTCTGTGTATATGAGTTTCCAATAAAAAGAAATAAATCCAAAAAATAATGCCTTTCCCATAAGAAGAAATAGATGAGAACAGATTATATACAGAATTTATGTGTTTATTTGAAATCAGAGCTGTGCAGCTGTATATTACATAGGTGCTTACCTATGTATGTATGCATGTGTTTGTTCATGTAGGCATTGCTTAGGTGTTTATGAATGTATTCATGGGCTTCCAAAGGTATAGATGTATCTGTGTGTATATGCATGTACATACGTGTTGGTGTGTGTCTAGATCAGGACTAGTGAAGGAGGGATGGGGATTGAGTTCCCATATCTCCTGCTTCTCTCCCCTGCCCGCACCCAATGGCTCCCATGGCCAGCAATAAGCCAGACCAAAGCCATGGGTCTGGAACCCCATCATGGTCTCCACTGTGGGCAGCAGCAGAGCCCTGAGTCCTTGGGCCAAGTGTCGCTGCCTGTGTGGCTGCCAAGTGCCTAGTAGCCAGACAGGAGATGGAACTGGGACAGGGAGGTGGGGTGCTACAGCCTGGGCATGCTTCTGGGGATGGTGCCTGTGCTGTGCTCTGGGACCTGGATGAGTGCCATGTTGGGCCCAGCACAGTGTCTGGTGGCCAGGCAGGAATGAGCACTGGGTCCCCTGCCTTGGACCTGCGTGGGCTGTGAGGAGCCACACTGGACACTGCAGGCCAAGCCTGGGTAGCAGCAGCATGACCAGGATCAGTGTGGAGCAGGTGAGGCTGTGTATGGGGCCAGGGAGGCTCCCAGAGCTTCTGGGTACTTGGCCTGTTGAAGCAGCCCAGGCCTCCCTCCAGCAATCTGAGATCAGGGCCATGCTCAGGGCCTCCCAGATGCGCCTCTGTGTGGGAGGCTTCCAGGGAGTGGCTGGAGGCCTTGATGTGCCTGGGCCTGTGGGAGCCTGAGGTGGGCCTGGCTAAGAGGGCAGACTGGGCAAGGTATGTGGGTGTGTGATGGGGCGCAGGACTAGAGCAGGCATGGGGGACAGGGAGAGGAGGGAGGAAGAAGTGGGGAGAGAGGGAGATGGTGAAGGGAGAGACAAGAGGAGACGGGGTGGGGAAAGGGAACCAGGGCAAGGAATTAGGTATTCCCATATATGTGTGTGTGAATGTAGAGGTGTATATGTATATGTATGTATTATAAAGTAATTATTTATGTAATAGTGTATTAATACAGCCATGTATGACATAATATTTGTATTTCTGTATTGTGTTTAGATATGGGTAAGGTTTGAGAGTCTGTGAGGGGGCATGATTATAGAGGTGACATGGGGGACAGGGGGAGGAGGGGTAAGGGTAAAGAGGGTAATTAGGAGGGGAGAGACAAGGGGAGATGAGGCGTGGGGAAAGGGAACCAGGGGAAGGAATGGGGTGGGTATTCGTTGAAATGTATGTGTGTGAATGTAGATGTATATGTGTATGTATATATTATAAAATATATGTATGCAAATATGTATGTATGAATGTAGGCATGAATGCGTTTATATAGGTCCGTATTTGTGTATTCTCATGTTTAGATATGGGGACATGTCATGGGTTTTCAGCGGGCACAGGGATAGAGGGGACATGGGGGACAGGAGAGGAGGGAGGAAGAAGGGGGAGAGAGGGAGACTGGGAAGAAGAGACAAGGGGAGACGGGGTGGGGAAAGGGAAGCAAGGCAAGGAATGGGGTATTGGTGTATTTGTATGTGTGCTTATGCATATGTACACGTGATATACATGTATAAGTAGCTTATAATGGCATATGTGTAATTACATATGTACGTGTTTATGTATGTAGTCATGCATATTTTTACGTAAGTGTATAATTATGTATATACTTAAGTAAGCAGGCGTTTAGGCATGTGAAAGTGGGAAAGAGGTGAGGAAGGGGAGAGACAAGAGAGGACAGGGGTGGGGCTGCGGACACGCAGGGAACCAGGACAAGGAATGTGGGTATTTGTGCATGTGTATGTGTGAATAGGAGTGTATATATGTATGTGTATGGATATTATAAAGGTATAGATTTTACTCTGTATGAATGTAGGCATTATGGCTGTATTGAATTTTGAATTCACAAGTGGACTCTATTGTCTGAATTCCTAGCTTTGGGAGGTTTTCCCAGTTCCTGGTGTTACTAAGTTTTTGCTTTCATTTCAGTTAGGTAAGGAAGATAGTTTGTGTGATTTTAAATCACTTCAGTTTATCAGTTTGTTTCATGATCCAGGGAGTGGTCTGTGTTGGTGAATGGTTCTTTTGAACTTGAAATGAGTGTGTGTTCTGCTGTTGTTGAATTAGGTTCAATTACTGGGTGGAAAGGTTGAATTCTTTGGTGTTTCTGCTAAATTAATGACTGTTCATCTTATTGCTGGTTTTTTGGGCAAGAAGTATTAAAGACTGCATTGCAGTTATAAATCTATGGATTCCTCCTCTGTTCTCAGTTTTACAACTTTTTTTTTTTGTTTTTGTCTTTGATTGGTTGGTTGGTTTATATCTTTTATGTATGGGAGGTGTTGTGAGGAAAATGTGTATTCAGGGTTTATGGCTTCATGGTGAATTTGCCCTTTGTTGTGTAAAGGTCACTGTTTATTCTAGCAATTTTATTTGCTCTGCAATCTAGTTTTTCAGATATGAATATGGACACTTGATTGTTGTTTCTAAAGATTTTACTTGACATTTCTTTTTTTAATCTGCCTACAACATTCAATTTGAAGTGACTTTCATGGAGAGCTCTGATGGTAGGATGTGTTGTTTGGCAGTAAAATCTGTGTTTTGCATGGTGTGTTCCAACTGTTGTCATTCATTTTCAGTTCAATCTAAACTGAATAATTTGCTATCTGGCTGTGTAGCATAAACTCACCTAACACACAGCAGGACACTCATGGTATTATGTATTCAGCAGAGGGACAGATATAGCTCAATTCCCAGTCTCCCATAGAGGTTACACTTCTAGATTTACATCCTAGTTGAGCAGGGAGTCATCAGGTGTGTGCGTCTCTGGTGGGCCTACAGTGCTTGTGAGTTTCCTTTTGTCAGCATTCAGATAGCCAGTGTGTTCTGAGGATGGTTTGCTGACTGACTGAGCACAGGTCAGCCTGGGGCATGTGGGTGGATGGGGATTGCTTAGTTTGCTCAGGGCCCAAAGTTCTTGAGAAAGAGCTCAAAGTGAGGTCTAGCATTGAGGTATTTACTATAAAGGTGAAAGTTGAATTCTGAGTCTTGTGATTCACGTTGCTTAGGGCCAAGAGGTGTTTATGCCTCTAAGTTAATTTAATGAGTTCTTTTAAGTCAGGATTGCCAGTAGTTCAGAGACAGGGGGAATGGATGCTAAGGAGGAAAGACTGAGTCGAGTCAGTCTGTATCAGAAGCATTAGGATTTGGGACTCAATTTCAATTTTGCTTTGTTCTAGTTTCATTTCTCCATTCCACCCTGTCTGTGTTGCTTTACATCAGTTGAGCGTTTTTAGTATGCCATAATGCATGTGCACTGAGAGTGTGACAGCATCTTCTTGGGATGCTTTTTGCTTGACTTCTGTAGGAAGAATTCTTTAAGTTTCTCACAGGCTTATTAGAATCAAGACTTATCAAATTCTGACAAAATGTACATATCTTATCTCTTTGCTCAACTTGCTGATGTTATAGTTGTCACACATTGTTAGGATAGGCACTGAAACCCAGTAGGAAAATGTGATAGTAATTTTTATGTTCAGCCCCAACATGTTCAGCCTCAATATGTCTTTAGGAGGTTGTGTTATATTCCAGGTGCATACGATGTTTTCTTCATTCCTCATATTCTAAGCTTCTTTCTGCTTTTATTATACTTCTCTCCTAGAAGAATGTGTTTTTTGAAAAGATGATTTACTTGGAATTTTTATATATATAGAGAAAGACACACACAAATGCAAAACCAGACACACACATGCACACGTATCTGCCATATGCCGAATCTCTTTCAGATGGTCACAATGGCCAGGGATTGGCAGGCTGACACTGGGAGCCAGAATCTTCTTCCAGGCGTCTCAGATTTGTGGCATGTGCCCCCATGTTGTGGGCTGTGGAGCTGATTTACATTGCTTTAGCTGAGCACTCAGGAATCAGGCCTAAGGCAGTAGCACCTGGCCTTTGCAGACTTATTGACGTCCTATTGTCCTGTTAATGGACTTGGGGGGAAGAGGAGATAATATGTAATAAGGAGGCTTTGGAGCAGACGGCTCCCAGCACTTCTACCACCACCATGGTCTCCGTGTGCTTTTCACTTGGACATTCCCCGTGCCTACTATGCCAGCTCAGCGGAAGAATTCTAATCTGTCCAGGCATTTTCATTATTGTGAGACTGGCTTTTTACACAATGTGAACTTGGAGGTTAATGTCAATGATAATGTCTTACAAAAGGGCCTTCTATTATTCCTATTGTTTTGGGTGTCCCCATTGACCTTATGCTAATCAAGGGACCTGTGTTTAGGTTTCATCCTTTCCTTAATCTTTAGGTTCTCCTTTTCTTTGCGATACAAGATTAGGTTGTAGGATAAGAATTGTAGCAGGAATTCCTATTGTTTTTGGATAAAGCAGATGGCATGGTTGTCCTTAGAAACACCCACTTGACCATGACGTGGAAAGTCTGAGCCAGAGTTTAACTGATTATGTATAAATAAAGCGGACAGCTTTATTGCCGTGTCCACTATCATCATGGAATCCTAGTGGTCCGTCTCTTTCTTTCTGCGCCTCGTCCACACACCCTCCCCGAGTTCTGAAACCCAGGCTGGAGCTGGACTCTGGCAAGTGGCGCCCAACGTGAGTGGCTCGATGAAGGTAGGTCTTTTCTTTCTCTTTGCGGCGTGGACAGGACTTCACCCAGGGCGCTGCAGGCCCACTGACAGAAGGTCAGGTTAGGAGGGGTGAATAGTCAGAACTTATATTGAGAATTCGTGTACCCTCTGTGCTGTAAAAATGGGCCAGAGCGATTCTAGTGAAAGAAGTTTATATGCTGATATTATTAAACATACCTTGCATAGGAAGAGCATTAAAGTTAGCAGAAAGCAACTGTTGGAATTTTTACAATTTGTGCAAAATGTTAGCCCGTGGTTTATTGAGCAGGGCACTTTAGACTTACACACATGGGATCAGGTAGGGAATGATATGAAAAGGTGGTATCGGAGTAATGGAAGAGTGGGCATGCCATCCTCTGCATATGCCATTTGGAATGCTTTAAGGCAGGCATTAGATGTGGTACTCGAGCCTTATCCCGCACCTTCATCTCAGCGGAGAGAACATACTCCCCTTATTGATCCTGAGAAGGGAGGCTTCGGCCTTGGTTATGGCTCAATAGAAAGTGTCTGTCCTGAAGATAATGTAAAATATTGTAAAACCGATGAGGAAGGTTTAACAGATGAAGAAGATTTTTTTAAACCAGAAATATTTGAACCAGGAGTTAGAGATTGTGAAAAGGGGCAAATGGCTGAATTACATGATAAAAGGTCTCCTGCTGTTAATCACAAGCCTTCAAGGTATTCAGCTAAGCATTCCAAGCCGTTTCCTGATAGACTAGATATAGCAAAGATTGGTTTTAAAGGAGCAATGCAGCAAGCTCATAAGGAAGGCGATTTTTTCTGTTTTCCTGTGATTTACGAATGGGATGAACCTGAATGGGAACCGTTGCCTTATAAGCTTATTAAAGAACTAAAGCATGCTATCTCAGACTACGGACCAAACTCCCCGTACAGTATGGCAATGGTGGAGAGCTTAGGAGCAAAGTGGATGACTCCGTATGATTGGTTTCAGACTGCCAAGGCTTGCCTCACAGGAGGAGACTTCCTTGTGTGGAAAATGGAGTATGAGGAATTAGCAAAGGCAGAAGTAAAGTCTCAGGGATCTGTGAGGTGTGGCAAACCTTCTTTTACCTTAGACATGCTTTTAGGACAGGGCACTCATCTTGGCGTTTCAGAACAACTTACTCTGCCTAAGGAAACTCTACAGCTTATCTCCTCCCTGGCATTGGGAGCATGGAAACGCCTGCCACCTCCAGATCAAAAGTCTTCAGGTTTTATAAATGTTAAACAGAAAGCTGAGGAGCCTTTTGAAGATTTTGTAGCTCGACTCACAGAAGCAGTGAGCCGGGCAGTAATTAACAGTACAGCTACAGATCTTATAGTTAAACAGTTAGCTTTTGAAAATGCTACTCCAACTTGCCAAACCTTAATTCAGCCAGTGAGGAGGAAAGGAAAGTTGTCAGACTATGTTCGAGCTTGTGCCGAGGTAACTCCATCTTACGTTCAAGGGTTAACTATTGCTGCAGCTCTTCAAGGTCAAACTGCGATTCAGATTTTAAAGAACATAAGAGGCAATCAAAGACGTAAAAAAAGAAACAATTGCTATTCTTGTGGTGGAGTAGGGCATTTTAGCCACAGTTGTCCTGCCAGAAACTCATCTCAAAATTTCAAACAGGAAGAAACTTATAGGGACATTGCTAGCCCCAATTTAAATATTCCTCGCACTGTCTGTCCACGGTGTGAGAAGGGATTTCATTGGCAGAAGGCTTGTCAGTCTAAATTCCACAAGAATGGAACAGTTCTATTGCCTCGCAGTCGATCTAGATTGGGTAATCAGTCTGTACAGGGTCAGGAGCAGGGAAGCGGGAGGGCCCAGTCCTGGGCCCCCCAAGTAATAGGGTCATGTATGGATATTGTCTCTGAAAGGCACAAAACTAAAATGTTGAGTGCTACCTTAAGCAATGGGTTAAAGCAAAATAGACTAAAGCAAAATAGATTTAAATGTCATAATTGTAGGAAACCCAGCCACCTTACAAAGCAATGCCGAACAGCATCTCTTTTGGCTCAAAAATGTGGCACCTATACTGCTAAGGATCATTGGGTAAAAGTATGTAAATGTAAATCTAAAATTGATCATAATGGCCAGCACCTATGGTCAGGACACTCCTGGTGGGGCCAGTCTTGGGCCTTGAACAATCAGAGGTTTAAAAGACAGCATTATCTTACCCAAGCTGTGCCTGTAGAAGAGTAACAGACTTAAAACCTGATATTCACTGTGGATATGCTAATTAAAAATTAGTATCTTCCTTGGCAATTATTTGCTACCTACTGTTCATATCCCAACTGGATGCTTGTGGCAACAAGGGTCATTAGAGTGGCTCCATCTCTTTTCATGTATAAAAATTATTACTTCTTATTGTGCTTTGAGCTCCACCTTAATTAGAAAGAGATGTCATAAGAATAAGGAGCTTTTTTGGCAAAGATGTAAATAATTATTCCTTATAGCTCTAAACAGCTTACTCTTTTTAATATCCAAGGTTGAGATAAGACAAATAGCACTCTTAACCCTTGTAGATTCAATTTCAAACCAGTTAGCTGAAAATCCTCTCTTACATTTTGTTAAAAGTCATTTGGTTATATTTCAAAAGATTTGTTTCTTAACTCCTTTGTTTTTAACCTTTTTTGTTTCCTTAACCTGCTTCTTTAGTCTTTACAGATGGTCATATAACAAAAAAGCTTCTTTAATCATAGATTTTGAAAACGTCCTTACAGGCCAATGGGAAGGACATGGTTTCCTCATAACTTTTGGAGGAGGGAATGCTTTCTTTTTTCCACAGGGTGTGGATTGCTGACTAGGGCTCTAGATCTTATCCAATTTACATTTCCACCCCCCTGCCATTTCACAGCAAGCATCCTCTACAGAAGTTCCTCCTCCTGCCCAGCAACTTCAGGGTTAAATTCTCTTCTCTTCAGCAGGTATTTTGTTTTAATTCCTTTGTCAAGCATTCCTCCAACCTTTTTTTAGCCAAGAGCAGAGTGATGAGAGATAAACTAAACTGGGTCCCCAGAAGAACACCTAGCCTCTTATACTTCATAAACAATGTTTTTTCATAATTAACATCTCTTTTCTAACTCTATTAAACTTTTATATTGAATTTTTGAATCTTAGGAATATAACTCTTAAGGTATTGTTTAAGGCGTTGCTTTGAAAGAGTAACATTTAATTCACTGTTAAATTTTTTCCAGGTATGGGATGTACCCGTGCTTATATCTGCTAGTTTTCAATTTAGATCTATAGTCTTTAAAATACTGTTTGCAGCATTTTCTAAAATATGCATCATTGATTCATGGAATTAAAATCTGATCCTGTCATAACAACAAAGTTTTAAAACCAAATATTATAACATCTTAATTGTTTTATATAATTAATGATTAAATTTTTCTAGTTAGCTCCAGTGAACTCCAGATCTGACCTTGCTCAAGCGTCTCAGAATATGATAAGACTCTATATTGAAGTAATCTTTATGTTTTCTGCCTTTCAGTATGCTCACATTGCTTAAGATTGATAAAAGTTATGTACTTATTTTATAGGTATTTAAAGAGATCACTTAATGCCAATAATTACATCTAATCTATATTGTGTTATGTAAAGATTCTGTTTCAACTAGATGTTATAGATCTTGACATCCTTGATATGCATTTTAAAAATTCAAAAGTTTTATTTAATAGATGCAACTGAGTAAGCACTTGGATTGTATTAAAGATGCTGCCAGATGCCAAGTGGGGCAAAATTTTGTCATATCAATATACTACTATAAAACAATTTTTTTTTACAGAAGTTAATTCAAATTTCTGTATTTCCAAGAGTTCCAGGAGAGGTAATGCTTAACAACAAAAAAGGCAGAAAAGGATAAATGTTTACGGTTTTATAAATATGTCTAGGCTGTTGACTGCTTATCTCTTAGGCTAATTTAAATTGCTCAGATAACTAAAATCAAGGTCTTCAGTAATGACCAATTTTTTTTTTTCTCTCAGGGTTTCAGTTTAGACTGAATTATCATTGTTGACTTTTACTTAGTAATTTTCTAATGGGTACTGCTATCACCAAGCTTGGTTTATAAAGGCGCCTTAGTTAATCCTAAATTTATCTGACATGATCTCTTGTGCACTTTGTAACATTTTGAAGGCCTCAGTCAGAAGGTAGTAGCCATCCTGAGTTCTAGAGCCTGACTCGGTAGTCTGGGGAGGCCACCGTGATGATTAACACGGCCCCACTGCCAGTCCTGGCTTCCTGGCTCGCAGGATTTGCACTGACCTCTGCCTATATACAGGTACCTCATCATCCAAATTTGCTTGTCTTGAGTACTTATCTGGGACTTGAGAGGACTGGATGCAACACAACTTCTTGAGTCAAGATCCATATGAGAAGTCATGGCTCATTAGCTATTTAAAATTGAATGAGTGTGGTGGCCACGTATGTCTGTCTTGCTGTACGTCTTTTTGTTAAAATTGTTTGAAATTTTACTCTTATAATCCTCTATAGTTTAAAACAAAAAAAAAGAGGGAGAATGTATATGTGTGTGTGTGTTTGTTTTATTGTTTGTCTTCAATGTTCCTTGAGATCAGATGAGAAATGGGTACATGATAGATCTTAGTTTTATGCCATTTTTTTCCCAGCTAGTTATTACAGAACAATTTTTAATTGCTGTTATACATTACTGCATTTGCTAGTTGGGAAATACTATATTTTAACTAACTCTTAAAGGTTTTGTAACAAAAATTATTTAAAGAACAGATATACTTGTCTGATACATGTTTCCTAAGCCATCTTGGTAAAATCTTTATTATAATCCATTTTCTATTCTATATTTGTAAACCATCTGAATAACCATGCAAACTTATTTTACTACAAACAACAGGGTAATTCTAACCAATTTATAATTTTAAATGTCTAAAGCTCTTAGATCATTATTGAAGCTACTTTATTGTGCTAAGCTAATATTGTTTTTTGGCTCACTTAATTTAAATCTCAGACTATCATTGAAAATGTTTTTCAGTCAGCCATATGCTTTTGCTTAAGTTCACTTATGGCCAGGTTTCTCATGTTATATTCTCATTGCCTTTTTCGATGTGTTACTTGGGTATGTGCCTTTATTTTAAATTTATAGCAAACATTGGACCTTTGGGCAAATATTTTCTAAGGCTGTTTTTTGATGGTTTTCACCTGATATTGTTACTGAGAGTGATCTATATAATTATTTTTAATTATTTTAACTTTTCCTTCACTTCTCTTATACTTCCTCTCCAAAAACTCCAAAGGGCCTCTCAGAATATACAGTTAGATCTCCAGAGTTTATATAGGTGTGGCTAACTTATGGACCTGAAATCCCAAGGATTGCCTCTACAGCCCACTTTCCCAGAGGCCCAGAGGAAGAATAGCAAGCTAGGTACCAGGGTGCTATCTCTCCTTCTTGCCTCCCTGTGGCCATAACAATGGAAAGAGTTTCTCTAGCCTCCATGTTACGCATGCTGGGATCGACAGACACTCCCACCCGGGACTGTTTTAAAGGCTGAGTCTGAAGATCAACACCTGCCATGAGGACACATCATGCGTACATCTGCTGACTACCTTCTACCACGGAAGACATCTCTGCACAGAACTCAAGCCACTTCCAAAAGGACTGTTGATAAGTAACATTCCTCCCCTACAAGATGGAGCCTTAAGCTCCTTCCAGCTTCCATGAGATGGTTCTGTATACACTGTAATTTGTACTAGTGCATTGTTAATTGTTACTTGATGCCTGATACTTTTGGTGTCTTGAGAAGGTCCTCATATGTAATGTTAGCTGTAAATTTGCCTGAACTATGGTATGATACTGCTACTGTTTTCATTTTGTATCAATTTAGAAATTGCACTAATTATTCTCCTTTTCGTATTGTTCTCCGGCCCAGTCACCCTCTGTGCTATGTTGGGGTCCGTGCAGTGGATGTGGGAGACACAAGGATGTGAGGACATTGTTCCAATGAGGCAGGGCCACAAGGAACTTCCCACTGAGGCAGGGCCCGGCGGATGTCTACAGTCACCTGAATGCAGCTCCACCTTTCTTTGCTTGGATACCAGAAGCAGAAGGTTATGTTATGTGGAAGGACCCCTTGACTGTACAGGAGACACTTCTGAAGTGAATGACACCAAGTTCCGGTGCACCCTGACAGCATGCTGGAATGGCAATTGCGATTCTGCTGTTATCCTGCAGCTGCCCTGAATCCTGCCTGTACCTGTTGGGACTGAATAAGAATAAAAGAGACTTTGGCATAATGGCGACCATCATAGCCAGTAACAAGGTCGCAGAACAGACTGCCAGAGTTGTGGAACAACAGAACTTTACTGATGAACATGAGCGGGTGGGAATGCTTATGCTGTGACTGTGGGTTGATTTGTTGGAAAAGAAATAGCAGATATTGTTAGATTTGGTCTAAGCCTCATGTACCCCATCGTATGCCTTTCTGTTGTATTGTATGCATTTCTGGTGTATCATCTGTGCAAGTGCAAAATGTTTTCCCAAGCCTGGGAACTGCTGTCTGCTCATTGCTACTGAGCTAAGTTACTCCTAAGTTCATGGCCTCTTGTCTCCCATTGTGCCTTTTATGTATGTTTCACCTGTGAAGTGCTTTGTTTTCTCAAGCCCGGGAACTGGTGTTTGCTCATTGCTACTGAGTTGATGTCACTCCTAGCCCTGGAACAGGTTTGCCAGCCTCCCCAAGTATGGTTTGAGCAGCTGCAGCAGACAACGCGTTGAAAGGCAGCCAGTGACGGGTAAGATGGACACAGGAACGGACCGACCTAAGACAGGGACTCCGTCATGCTACGGAGATTCCCCATGACGGGTAAGGCTGTCAAACCTGAGAGTCCACAACCTAAGACAGGCGCATTCAAGTCTGCTTTAATACAGAAGGGGGAATATGTTGTGGGCTGTGGAGCTGATTTACATTGCTTTAGCTGAGCACTCAGGAATCAGGCCTAAGGCAGTAGCACCTGGCCTTTGCAGACTTATTGACGTCCTATTGTCCTGTTAATGGACTTGGGGGGAAGAGGAGATAATATGTAATAAGGAGGCTTTGGAGCAGACGGCTCCCAGCACTTCTACCACCACCATGGTCTCCGTGTGCTTTTCACTTGGACATTCCCCGTGCCTACTATGCCAGCTCAGCGGAAGAATTCTAATCTGTCCAGGCATTTTCATTATTGTGAGACTGGCTTTTTACACAATGTGAACTTGGAGGTTAATGTCAATGATAATGTCTTACAAAAGGGCCTTCTATTATTCCTATTGTTTTGGGTGTCCCCATTGACCTTATGCTAATCAAGGGACCTGTGTTTAGGTTTCATCCTTTCCTTAATCTTTAGGTTCTCCTTTTCTTTGCGATACAAGATTAGGTTGTAGGATAAGAATTGTAGCAGGAATTCCTATTGTTTTTGGATAAAGCAGATGGCATGGTTGTCCTTAGAAACACCCACTTGACCATGACGTGGAAAGTCTGAGCCAGAGTTTAACTGATTCTGTATAAATAAAGCGGACAGGGTGATCTTCTATCTGTTATTTCACTGCACATGGGGCTGTGTTGGCCAGATCACTGCCAATTTGAAACTGGGAGCCAGTAGTTTCCTCCAGGTGTTTCACATGGGTCTAACAGGGTCTGAGGGACTTGGGCCATGCCCTATCCCTCTCCCAGGACATAGCAGAATGCTGGATCAGAAGTGGAGCATCTGCATTATAAACCAGTGTCCCTAAGGGATGCCATTTCCAAGGGGACCAAGGATGTGCTTGAGGTACCACTGTGGCAACCCTGGGTTCATGGATTCTTTGCTGTGTACCTCTATTGTGCTATCTACAAAATGTGTGAGGTGTGGATTTTGAATATTAATTTTATTTATGTGGTTATTTTTTCATTTTTGTTTTATATGAAAGGTCCACAGAGGAGGAGAGGTCTAAAATTGTTCCAGTCTGCAGTTGACCGCAATGGTAGGGGCTGAGACAGTCTGAAGCCAAGAAGCAGACGCTATCTCCAGGTCTCCCTTGTGGTTGTTGGGTTCCAAGGATTTGACCGTCCTCTGCTGTACTCTCCAGGAAGTGGATCCAAAGTGGAGCAACTGAGACATGAATAGACACCCATATGTGACACTGGCACCACTGGCAGAGACTTCTCCAAGAGCGGTTGCTTGGCCAACTTCTGTAATCTCCTCTATGCTACAACTTTGTGGAGCCTTGGATGTCACCCAACTCCTTTGACCTCCATGTGCCAGGGCAGTGTCACCATGGATGCCATGCGGAAGATGACACCCAGGTGCATAGCAAGGCAGCAACTTGTTTGCAGGGGCCCTCACCACAGGCCCGTGTGCTCTTCAGCATCACACAAGGCACTTGTCCAGCCAGCAGCCTCCCCTTCCCAGTGGTGCTCTGTGGAAACCACTAGGTCTCAGTGTGTGCAAGCTGGGCAGCAGCCAGCTGCAGGCCCTGGCTGGTGGTTTCCTTGAGTTGATCCTGGGACTCAGGGCTGCAGAAGCCTCGGAAGCTGCAGATGTCCAGGTGCAGAATGGAGACCCTTGTTGGTGAGTGATGGCATCTCTTCTCACTTCCTTTTGTGATTTTGTTCTGCTGGTCTTGCTATGCCTTTGTACTTAGTGTATTACACCATTCTTCTGCAGCTGATTTGTTGTGTGTGTGAGGTTATGCTGCTGGAGAATGGAGTTAGGGTTTCCCAAAATGGTTGAGATTTTTCTTCCATTCTTAATTTGTTGATTTTTAAAAAATATTGCCGAGGACTTTTTTTCCATTATTGTTATGAAGTTCTTCTGTGTTGTGGTGTGTGTTTTCAATCAAATTTTGGAAAATCTTATTTCACTATTTGAATTTTCCCAGATAGCTTTGTTGTCTGTGGAGGTGATTTCCAGGTTTATAAATTTTTATTGTGTTAAAATGATTTATTACAATGATTGATTTTTTTCCATGTCATCCTTGTATTTCTGGAGTAATTCTGAAATACACACCAGATGTACATATTTTATTGTGCTTCTGTAGTTTGCAATGTGTTGACAATTTGGCAAACATTCACAAGTGATGCTTTCATATAGTAACTTTATAATCCCATTGCTTTTTCTCTGCCTCTTTTTCCTTTGAATGGTTTGTGGACCCCAGTGTTAATGATGTTCTAAATATTTGAAAGTTTTCAGAAATGAAGCTGTTTTTAGACATCTCTTCATGGAGTTTTGGGTTCTTAGTAATTCTGTCTCTTTGTGAGTTACAGGTATGTTCAGATTGTCTTTCACTGGAGTGAGTTTTAGCGAATATGTGTTACTTGGATGCATCTGTCCTATCTATATTGCCTAAAATCTTGAAAGATTGAACCATGATGTTATCAGTGTTTACAATTCCCTCCTTTCTTGCTCTGTTTTTAGTTACTTATTGTTGGGTATGCCTGGCAGAAATTTCATTTCTTAGATTCTGATCTAATTTTACAAGTGTTTTCTCATTTTTCCTTGTTTGCTCTTGAGAATAATTTATCAGTTTCACTGATCAATAGTCAACTTTAGATATGAATGAATCGCTGTAGTGATTTTTCTCTTCTCTTTGACATCAGTTTGATGTTTTTCTGTTTCCTCCTTCCACTTGCTTTGCTGTTTGCACTTATGCCATTTCAGGTAAGCATGTAGGTCATTGCTATGAGCATTGTATCCCTAGACACAGTGGTACAATTCCTTGTTGCTGTCTTGCATTGAGGGGCTTTTAAAGACTAAGGGTCACATAGGCATAAGGAAAGAGGGTCTGAAACAGGATGTGATTTATATGCTTGCAAGCCAGGGCGTCAGTCAATGGACAACTTGTGTTTCTGACTGGCTACTACTAAACAGCTTCTGCTGAAAAAAAAAAAAAAAAAACAGAACCAAACAAAACAAAAAACACCCGCACCACCATGCTTGATCCATTTTTTTTTTTAAGATTTATTTATTTTGTTACAAAGTCAGATATACAGAGAGGAGGAGAGACAGAGAAGACCTTCTGTCCAATGATTCACTCCCCAAGTGAGCCGCAACGGCCGGTGCTGCGCCAATCCGATGCCGGGAACCTGGAACCTCTTCCAGGTCTCCCACACAGGTGCAGGGTCCCAAAGCTTTGGGCCGTCCTCGACTGCTTTCCCAGGCCACAGGCAGGGAGCTGGATGGGAAGTGGAGCTACCGGGATTAGAACCGGCGACCATATGGGATCCCGGAACATTCAAGGCAAGGACTTTAGCCACTAGGCCACGCCGCCGGGCCCGCTTGATCCATTTGTTTAGGGGGTTCCTACACTCATTTGTTTCCTGTTTCTGCTGGGGTCTGTGCAATAGGTGTGAATAATGCAAAGGTGTGAAGAGAACAGTTCCCCTGCTTGGCAGGATCCGGGGGAGCTCCCAGGTGTTTGGTAGGGTCCTGCAGATTTCCCCCTGACCACCTTGACACAGTTTTGCTCCCTTTCGCATGGACACTCAAGCACCCCACTAAGAATTTTGTAATCTATTGAGGCATTGTTTGCTCCTGTGAGATGGCTTTTGCAATCAACATGAGCTTGAGAGTTAATGTCATTGATAATGTCTTGGTGAGTGGGCCTTTAACTGCATACAGGAGTACAATTAAGCCCATGCCATTTCTGGACACCTTATTGTGTGCCTACCCATTGCCATGAAATCTGACCCAGACATTTACCATGCTTTCTGGAGAATGGCTTGGTAAGAATTTTGCAAACTAGTGG
The DNA here is from genome assembly GCF_030435755.1 of Ochotona princeps. Classification (NCBI taxonomy): domain Eukaryota; kingdom Metazoa; phylum Chordata; class Mammalia; order Lagomorpha; family Ochotonidae; genus Ochotona; species Ochotona princeps. The sequence goes on from NW_026699444.1 coordinate 322,152, forward strand.
AAGTAGTAAGAGTATGAGCTGAAACTGGTATGACAAAAAATATAGCCACTGTGACCATAAAGGCTATCCTGTTACTGTGATCCTAAGTGCTTAGCTTGCAGGCCTAATGGCCAACTAATGTCAATGACCCCAATCCCCATAAACCAAGGCCTCAGACCTTTTAACCCATACATAATTCAAGGTAGGGGTCTGGTTGTCACAAGCGGCGACAAGATAGAACCCAGACTTGAGGAGAGCAAGTGGAGACTGGCAAGCTGAGATAAACAAGGAATGTGTAATCCTCCCTCATTCATCTCTCAAGAAGTTGTAAATTGTGCCCCCTCCTGAAGCTATGTCAAACTGCCCCTAAAAGAAAACTTTGTACTGCTTCTGTATAAATAAAGTGGACAGCTTTCTCACAGGGTCCACAATGATCTTGGAATTGTAGTGGTCCCTGTCTCTTCTTTCTACGCCTATTTCACACACTCTTCTCCAGCTTCGAACTCAGCTGGAGCTGGACTCCGGCATGTTTCAACTCTTCAATATTTTGCCCTGAGTTCTTGAAATCTTTCTCAGAAGATTTCAGCTGGTTATGGTTTCATTTTTTTCCTGTGATTTATTACTATTGTTGTTGTTTTGTAGTGTGCGTGCATAGGCTTTGGGGTATCATTTCCCCATTTCCTTATTGATTTCCCCATGTTATTGCAGTAGTTAGTCCATCACAAAGAGTCTCATGACCATCATTATGACACTTAACTGTAACCTCACATCACAGGTGTGGACAATGGCAGAGAGTCCAGTGTCTTATTGTCAAGACATATTTCTAAGTTTTGCTCGGAGTTCATCTTTGGTTTGGAAGTAGAGATGCATACTGCATCACATCTTCACAGCTGGTTAGGATAGTTTCTATTACACAGTTACCATACTTCCCTTTAAATGAAAAGCTGCAAAACAAAATCGCCAATAGGAACAGTAATCAAAAACTTAGAATGACATCAAGTTAAATAACATGTGACTGAATGGCCAATATGTCACTGAAGAAATGGAAAAGAAAATCAAAAACCTTCCTGAGGAAGGTGATAGTCCTCTATGACCTATGTGTCACTGAAGAAGTTAGAAGTAGAAAAAAAAACATTTTTGAGGAAATGAAATTAAAAACACAATTGTCAGATCCCATGAGGTGTAGCCATGTGAATGGGCCATGCTGGGGCTGGACAAGCTAGGCCCAGGTAGCATTGTTCTTCCCAACAGTACATCAGTGGTCAGGTGCATGCTGAGGTGACATTTCCAGGTGAATATACCATAGGACAGGCTTGCCTGCTGGGACCCGGATGGTTCCTGGAACACGCAGGTCCTTGGTCCAGGCTGGATCATGCAGCCCCACAGAAACCCTAGTGAGAGTGAATGGCTCTGCTGGCATGGAGAGCCCAGGCTAGGGCCTGGGCTTGGGCCAGCTTGGTGCAGTCTGGCAGACCTGAGGCTGGGGCCAAGGGGCCATGTTGGGGCTGGAGAGGCAGTATCCATGCACTGATATCCATAGACAGTTCTTCAGAGCTTGTTGCAGGTGGCTAATGTGGATGTGAGAGATGGCACCAGGGCTAGGATCAGGATATAGGGAGAATGGGAGCCCCCAAACCCCATGTGCCCAGGAAAGCTTAACATGGGCAGTGGCCTCCATGCTCCATGGGGAAGGGGGAGGCCTACAGGCGACAGGAAGCTGAAAATGGCGACTTAAAGGTTCCCTTGAAGAGTATTTCTAAATGGTAACAGGGTTATTTTACCCATGATGTATAGCAGGTCCAGCATGTAACACTGCAGGAGACCTGTGGGAATTGGTGGGCTGTCTCTGCTGACCTTCCCTGGTATTGTTCCATGCCCCAGGTCTTGGTACCATCAGTAGCAGCATTCAGTACACACAGCACCATCTTCGGTGAAGGGGAACAGATATCTATGACTGATGTGGTATTTTCTTGCCTTTGCTGCCATGTCTACAGGAATTCTCCCAGTGGACCATCCCTGGGACACATGAAATCAAGAGACGGGTGGAAGCGCTGATCTGGGAAACCAAAGCCACAGCCTGTGGCCTGCATGATGTCTACATTGTCTTCCATGTTTTGTCTAGCACCTAGTTCATCAAAAATGTGAGTTGTTTGGTTATATTACCTGGACTAGTCATTCCTTGGAGAGCCAGAGAAAACGGGATGTGATGTAATGTGTTCTTAGGCTCCTCTTGAAGTTTTGTTTGTTTTGTTTTAGTTTTTGATTGATGCCAGAATTTGTTTTATTACATCACATTTATTCTCTTTTTTAAAATTTTATTTTGAATTTTAAATTTTATGGTTCAACGTCCCCCACTAAAATTCCCACCACACCTACCAGTGATTTTCCCTATATTGTTACAATACCATAGTCCTCCATAAGAAGCTATAATTGCATCACTCTGTTATCTAAGTGGGCCTCAACATTGCTGGTACAAACAATGTCAGATAGTCCATCATCCCATTGTCTAGATATATTAAATGTTTTAGTTGGAAGTCCGTTTTTGGTATGGAAGTAAGGATGCATGTTGCATTGTGTCTTCACATCTGGATATGATAGTCTCTCTACTCCATCACTATACATTCCAGTTTACACGATGGTTTCCTTATATTAGAGAGAACATATGCTATTTGTTTTGGGGGATTGACTTATTTCACTGAGCAAAATGGTCGCTAGTTAGGACCATCTAGTTGTAAATGGTATAATGTCATTCTTTTTAAGGGCTGAATAATATTCCACAGAGTAGGTGTATCATGATTTCTTTAATCACTCCTCTTTGGATGGGCTTCCGGATTGTTTCTATGTGTTAGCTATTGTACATTGTTCTGCTGTGAGTATGGGGTTACAGTTCCCCCTCTCATACAGTTTTCATTTCTTTTGGGTATATCCTTGGGTGCGGGATAGCTGGGTCATATGGGAGCTTTGTTTGCAGTTCTCCAAGCACTCGCCATCCTGATTTCCATAGTGGTTGTACTCTATCAGCAGTGAAGGAGGGTGCCTTTCTCTCCACATCCACACCAGCATGTGGTGTTAGTAGAGTTCTGAATGTAAGCCAGTCTAACTGAAAGTTAGGTGATACCTCAGTGTGGTTTTCATTTGTGTCTCCCTGGCAGCTATGTGGCCTAGCATCTTTTCATATGTCTGTTAGCCCTCTGAATCTGTTCTTTTGAAAAATGTCTGTTCATTTCCTATGCCCTTGTAACACTGGCTTGATTGTGTCCCATAATTTTGATATGTTGTGTTGATGCCTTCATTTGTTTCAAGCAATTTTTATGTTTCCCATTGATTTCCTCTCTAGACCATTGCTCATTTAGCAACATATTATTCAGTTTTCATGTGTTTGCAAGCTTTCCTGGGTGTTTGGTTTCTTGGTTTTTTTTTTTTTTTTTTTTTTTTGTAATTTACTGAGGCTTGTTGTGTGACCTATAACATGGACAGTTCTGGAGAAGGTTTCATGTACTGATGAAAAAAAGTGTATTCTCTGTCTATAGGATGAAAGATCAGTAGATATCAGCTGTGTACATTTGCTCTAGTATCTGGGTGAGTTGTATTGTTTCTTACTGAGTTTCTGATTTTTCCAACTATTGATATTAATGGGGTATTAAGGTCTCCCACTGTGATTGTATTGGAGTCTGTTTCTCCCTTTAAATCCATTTGTTTGTTTCATATAGCTAGATGCTTTGACATCTGGCACCTATACATTTATTATGGTGATCTCTTGCTGAATGGATTCTTGGATTATTATATGGTGTCCTTTTTCATTTCTTTTAATGTTGTTCAATCAATGTCTGTATTATCTGAAATAAGAATGGCAACCTCCGCATGTTTTTCCTAACCATCTGCTGGAATATCTTTTCCCATGCTTTCATTTTCAGTTTCCTCTGATCTTTGTTGATGAGATGTGTCTCATGTAAGCAGCAGATAGGTGGGTTTTGTTTTTTGATCCAGCCCTTTAATCTGTGGCATTTGATTGATACTTTTAAGCCATTTACACCCAAGAATAATATGGATAGGTGGCAATTTGGTTTTGTCACCTTAGCAATGGGTTGTTTTTTGATGGAGTCTTCTGTTAGCCTTTTACTGAGATGTTCTCTACATTTACCATGGATTTGGTAATTGCTGTGCCTTTTTTCTTTCATAAGAACATCTTTTGAGTATTTGTAGGGCAGGCTTGGAAGAGGTGAATTGTTGGAGTTTTTCTTTATTGTGGAAAAAATTTTATTTCATTTTCAAATGCAAAGGAGAGCTTATTGGATATGTTATTGGCTAAATAATTTCCTTTTTAGAGTCTGGCCTATAGCGTTTCCTCTGAGAGCTCAGCTTTGAGTTTCCTTTGCATTCCTCTGTAGGTCACTTGATTTTTTTCACATGCACATTTAAGGATTTTTTTTTTTAATTCAGATGAAGAAAGCTTAATCATCATGTGTCATGGTAAAGTTGGCTTTTGATCAACTCTGTTGGGATTTCTGTGACTCTTCTGCGTATTACTTTCGAATTATTTCTCCAGATTAGGGAACTTTTCATTTATCATTTCATTGAAAGCACCTTTAATCCCAGCTTCTCTTTCTGTGCCTTCTGCAACTCTCACGATTGTTATGTTAGCCTTTTAATTATGTCTTTTGATTCTTGAATGCTTTGTATACCTAGCTCTGCTTCCAGCTTTTTCTTCCAATTCTGAGATTCTTTCTTATTCATTCTATTTTGAAACTCTCCACTGTACTTTCAATTTGCTCTAATGTATTCTTAACTTCTGATATGTCAGCTTTCATTTGATTCACTTCCTGTGTAACGTATTCCTTAAATTGCTTGAATTCCTATATTATGTGCTTCTCTTTGTTGGTCAGAAGCTATATAATGGGTTGTCTGAACTCTGTGTCCCCATTTTTTCAGTATCTTCCTCAGTTAACTTTGATGGTGGTAAAGGCTTTTGTTTCTTTACCTGGGAGTTTGGTAACATTGAATGTGCCTCTGTCTCTTCTTCTAACTTTAGACATTGCTATTGTCATTGGCGTATTCTTCTCCTGAACGCAGGTTTCTAAGATGCATTACCTTTAGGTCTACAAGTTGATTTTAATGTTCAATCAGTGCCCTGGATTAGGGCGATGCCAACTGCCCCAAACAGCTGGTTTGTCAGTGGCTCTGGCCTTGTCTACAAGTGCTGGCTGTTAATCTAAGTGCCACCTGGAGTTACCCTGTACAGAGTCTGTAGAGTGCCACCATGGAACTGTTTTTTCTGAGAAGCCTCTGCAGTGCTCTAAGCTGGAAGTGGTTTTGTTCCCAGCTTAGCCCTTGCGCAGTTCAGCTGTATTCCCATTAGTCTAACAGTGCCTGGTCCCGTGAAAATGGCTTCTGAGCTCTACTGATGTAGCTCATTTGCAGTTTAGCACTCCTCCTGATCCCTGAGCTCTTGCCTCTCTGTGCAAAATGGCACCTGGCATGGCACTGACTCAGATCCAGGGCTTTCCACCATCAGATCCGGGGACCACTCAGACTCTCCAGAATGCAAGGCTGGCACGTCTTTCCCCATGGGCTCAGCTCAGTACGATTGATTAGAATCAAGCGCAATCTGGACATTTCCCTGAACACTGCCCAACACACAAGATTGCACCTGGTGGGGCACTGCTGGAGAAGTGGGGCTGTTGGCTTTCAGATTCAGGGACCACACAGACCCCTACAAGGCACAGAGCTGGTGCTGCCCTCCCCACAGGATCAGCTCAATACATTCAGCCAGAAATGTGTCCACTCTGGTGTCTGATCTCTGTTGTGAGCTCTGTCTTGCCACTGCTCTGCCCTGTGGAGTCCACTGTTCCTTTGTTCTTTCTCTGCTCATTGCTGGGCCAAGGTATTCAGCAGGATTCACCAGTTTCAGTCTGCCTTTGCCTCCTGAGTTCCCTGTGTGAACTCAAGCTCCCTCCTAGCTGGTGCAGGAGCCGATCTGTGGCTGTCACTGGATCCCTGGTTGTCACTGAAGTCCAGATAGCCACTCACCAGCCACTGGTGGGTTTTCTGTTCACTGCAACACCACTCTGCCATCGCCACCTCTTCCCTGTCTGCAAAGGGGGTTTCCAGGTACCTGTTTTAGATTTTTAGTTTTCATTAATCAATTCCATATGCTGAAGGATTTTTCTTCTTACCCTCCTCATTTCACCGTTCCCCCATGGTTTCTCCAACATATTACAACAGTGTAGTCCTTGATGACAGTCACAAGTCCATCATTCTGCTGTTTTTGTGTATGACAGTGGTAGAAAGTCCTGCTTCATAGTGTCAGAACACATATAACAGTTTCATTGGGAATCCATTTTTTATTTGATAGTAGAGATACATACTGTAATATATCTTCACTTCCCTGTATGTTAGCCTCTGTTATAAAGCTTATCTAGGTGAATCAAGATGGTGGAATAGGGTAAGGACACGTTTATACAGATGGAAAAACATTTAATCAGAATGAAGCAGAGAGGACATATTTCAGGAAAGGACAGAACAACAGCAGAGGGATACCTGGAGACTGAGAGACACAGGAAAGCAGCAGACACAACGGTGTGGTGTTGCAGAGACTGATACTCCAGCACAGCAATCTGAACTCGACCAGCAGCCAAAACTCCACCAGCAACCAGGTGGGAAAGGACTTACACTGGGAGATTGGGTGGTGAACCCAGAGAAAGAACTGTCTGTTCTGCTGGTCCGTTTGATTTGACCAGGAGCAGAGACAGAGCAGCAGATCTCAGATGGGCAGTGCGAGAACAGAGTGGATTTCACAGCCCAGTCAGCCTGCTAGAGCTGAATTGGGCACCATTTTGTGTAAGGAGAAAAGTGAAAGGGAAAGGACGGAGCATGTGCTGAGCTGGGAGTGAACTCATTTCTGTCTCAGTGAACTGCAACAATGTGGCATTCTACAGGTTCCACCCAGGGCAGGTCTGGTATAGCCCTCGGATCTGACGGCCAGCAAATCAAGAACCTTAGTGGTTGTACATCAGGTGCCATTTTGGGCACTGTGGCAATAGCTTTGGGACTGCAGGGGACAGTAGTGAACTGTGCATGTGCTGATCTCTCAAGAACTTGCTGACATCAGTGGATTGCGTCAGTCCCGCAGGAAAATAATACCGACTGTGACATTATACTGGCCAAAAGAGGTCCGTGTGGCACCCAGACCTAAAGTCCAACAGGTTCTGGCAAGATCAGCGCCACCAACAACCTAATTATATAGGATACCTGGTGTCTCTCTAACCCTGGGACCTGCTCCAACAGGAAGTGGGAGAAAGGTTGCAGAGAAAACGATGCAGCTTCAGCACGGTATTACAGGAGGTGGAGAGTGGTGAGCCAAGAGCTGGGGCTGTGGAGACCACGGTGGAAATCCAGCGTAGGAACACAGACCTGGAACTCACTGGAGGTTGTGGCACAAGTGGCTACAAGCAAAAAGTTGTGTACCAACCGCAGTAAGTAAAATCGCATTGTAGACCTGTGGGTTACAGAGCTTAGAAACCTACCTGAAGGAGAAGACTCTGCTAACCAGAAGTATAATAATCAAGAACAAAAGAAGAGACAAAGGCACAATGAATATTACTGAAAACTCCCCCTCAAAGGATCAAAACCCATTGCCAACCTCAGAGTTCACTGTGGAAGAAATCGAGAAAATGGGGCACACAGAATCCATAAGACTCATTTAAAAGATTCTGATCAACAATGAGAAGCTCATGCAAGAGTTCAAAGAATTTAAGGAAGCAATAAAACAAATCAAGTCTGGTATACCAGAAATTAAGAACACAGTAGAGCAAATTAAGAGTACAGTGGAGAGTCTCCAAAACAGAATGAAGCAAGCAGAAGAAAGAATCTCAGAATTGGAAGGTATTTCCTGTCATCATGGGGAAGCAAACAAAAAGCTGGAGGCAGAGCTGGATCAGGCCAAAAAAAGTATTCAAGAATTGAAAGACACTACTAAGATTCCAAATATAAGAGTTATGGGAGTCCCAGAAGGTGCAGAAAGAGAAGCTGAGTTTTCAAATGTATTTAATGAGGTAATAAAGGAAAATTTCCCTAATCTAGAGGAAGAATTGGGAAACAAGTTCCAGGAGGAGCACAGAACTCCCAACAGGCTTGATCAAAAACGATCTTCACCACGACATATGATAATCAAGCTCTCTTCAATTGAACATAAGGAAAAGATCCTTAAATGTGCACGTGAAAAAAATCAATTGACATATAAAGGAATGCCAGTTAAGCTCACAGGAGACCTCTCACAGAAAACTCTACAGGCAAGAAGAGAATGGAGTGACATATTCCAGATGCTAAAAGCAAAAAAATGTCAGCCCAGGATAATATATCCAGCAAAGCTTTCTTTTGTCTTGGAAAATGAAATAAAATTCTTCTACAGTAAAGAAAAGCTAAAAGAATTTGCCTCTTCTGAACCTGCCCTACAAATGATACTTCAAGATGTTCTCTTGACAGAGAAGAGGAATAGCACCTACCAAAACCAAAGGCAAACGGGAAGAACATCCCAGTAAAATGACAACAGAAGACTAAACCAATGAACAACCCATTCCTAAAATGACAAGACCAACGTACCAACCATGTATATTAAACTCTGAATGTAAATGGTTTAAGCTCAATCAAACATCATAGATTACAAGACTGGATTAAAAAACAAAACCCATCTGTTTATTGTCTGGAGGAGACACACTTCAACAAATTTCAGCGGAAACTATATCACATGGGTTTTGTTGTTTTCTGTTTGTTTCATCTCTTCAAAACACTTTCTTCTGATTAAATCATTCAGTGACTAGTAGATCATTCAGTGGCATCATTTTATTCAAGAAGGTTCTTGATTTTTTATTTCTTCAGCTACACATTAGTCATTTAATAACATGTTATTTAACTTCTTGGTGTTGTTAATTTCTTTTTCTCCCAGATGTTGATTTTGTTTTGTGGCTCTTCATTTAAGGGGATGTATAGTAGCTGTGTAATGGAGACTGTCATATCTAGTAACATGGCATTTAACTTCATGGCATTGTAAATTTCTATTTTTCTTTTCATTGTTGATTTTGTATCACGACTTTCCATTTAAGGGGATGTACAGTAGTTGTGTAATGGAGACTGTCATATCTAGTAACATGTCATTTAACTTCATGGCATTGTAAATTTCTTCTTTTCTTTCTGTTGTTGATTTCCAATCATGACTTTTCATTTAAGGGGATGTACAGTAGCTGTGAAATGGAGTTATTTCAGATGTGAGGATGTAGTGTGGTATGCATTTCTGCTTCCAAAGATGAACTTACAATGAAACTGTTTACTATATCTTGATAATAGGCTTCTGGACTCTCTGCCATTGTCCAGGCCCCCAATGATGGACATATGACTGAGAATGAAGAACTATATGTTGGTAATGATATAGAGAAACTAGATGGGAGGGAGGGAACTGGGGAGTGGATAAGGGAATATGAAACTATATTATAAAATAATAATAAATGTATTTTAAAAAGTTAAAAATAAAGCTTATCTGAGAATATATGTATATACTTGTTTATCTATATATCTATTAGTTTTGTGTTTTGCATGCAGAGGAACATATGGTACTAGGTGAAACCACAATGCTGTTTTTTTTTTTTTTTTCTATTTCCCCAATAGCTAGGAAGCCTGAGTATTTTTCGTCTGTCTGTTAGCCATCTGAATTTGTTCTTTGGAAACTGCCTATTTTCTTGGCTTATTTATTAAAAAGGTTGTCTATTTTGTTGTTGTTTCTGAAGCTCTTTGTTAATCTTGGATGTTAATCCCCTATCTGTTGTGTATTACACAACAGTTTTGTTTTCTCACTCTGTAGGTTGCATCTTCATTTTGTTGATGATTTCCTTTGCTGTAACTGCCTGTGCGTTTGATGACTTTTCTTGTCTTAATCTACACCGACATCTTGTAAAGTACTTTCTTTGTTGTCCTCTGATAGTTTGATTTAGGTCCTTGATCCTGTTAGAGCTGATTTCTGTATAAGGTGAAAGGTGTGGGGTCCTTGCTTCTTCCTTCTACAAGGATATCCAGTTGTCCCAAAAGCAATTGTTGAGGAGACCAGCTTTTTCCTTGTTATTTTCTGTCCACGTGTCAAAAATTATTTGGTTCTACATGTGTGAACTAACTTCTGGGGTTGCTATTCCATTGATCTTCTCTACTTTTGTAACCATTATGTATTCGTTTTTAAAGTTCTGTGAGTATTTGATTCCAAATTTTGTTTCTTCTTGTCAAGTTTACATTGTTGATCAGGGTGGTAAGGATAGAAGATTAGGGGAAAGTGGATGTGATTATTGTTTGCATTTTTCCCATTTCTGCTTTCTTTATCTGGGGGAAGAGGGGAGGCAAGGGGAGAAGCCATACCTAGCCTCAATCGCCCTTGTACCCAGTGATGAGAAGCAGCCGTCTGGTATCAACACAGGGTCCCGGTGTGGCACATACTCTGAGAGTTCTTCCAAAGTGAAGTTGATAGTTTTGAAGTGCTGTCAGTCACGTCAATCCAAGAATGAGGGAACCCTTCCAATGTCCATTGGCTGACATAGTCAACCTTAGAGTCTCCTTTTGCCCCAGTTTTTGCAGTCATCATATAGCTAGGGTAGAGGTCCAGTTTGCTCTGTTCTTCTGCCATGGCATCAGGTGTCCTCTGTAGGATCCAGTGGACTGCCATATCCTCCATGTGTGTCCAGGCCATCCATCCTCTACTCTTTCTCCCCCTGTGCGGAGATCAAGCCTTCGCAGGCAGGCCCAAGGCCTGAGGCCTGGCAACTCAGGCCCCACCCGACTCCCTGCCCCTGCTGCTCACGCACCCATCACACACAGCCTAAGTGGGCCCAAGGTGGTGGGCCAGGTGACTCAGTAACTGCTGGACTCCCGTCTCTAAAGCCTCCCAGTCCCATGGTCCCCTGCACTGAAAGGCCCAAGGAGCTGGATCAGATGACCTGGGCCCCACCTGACACCCTGGTCCTGGTGCTCATGAACCCCATATCCAGTACGCTCACATTGGCATGGCTTGCCTCACCCCAGCATCCACCATGGGTACAACAACCTGGCTCTGTGCAACCTGCTCTGGTTGGTGAATTCTGCAGCAGAGCCCAGTCCAAATAGCCCCTAGTCCTGATCCTAATGTGGACTGGTTGGTGTTGTGGTCCCAGCTAGCTTGTCCTGCACCACATTCTGATTGTCTTATTATGAAGTAACCCAGCCTGGCCCACTCCCAGACCAGACCCACATGTATGTCGATATGTACTGTAACCTGGAAGGAACTGGGAGGTCTCTTGCCATGGTTTTTGCACTCACCTGCAAGCCTTGCGTTCTGACAAAGTAGTTCTATGACCTCCTCTATCAGGGCTTCTCTTAGTGGCAGATCTTGTGCACACTGGTGGATCTTTGGCCCAAGTTGACTTTCTCTACTTGTCCTGGCAGGAACAGTGTCATTGCCCAACTGGCCAGACCCCTCCTGGTTCTTACTGTTGGCTGTTAGAACCCAGCCCTGCCTGATGACTCCCAGACACAGCTCTCATGTGATTCAGTGTAAACTGAGGCCTAGGCCACCGCATTGTACAGACACCCTGGCTCTCACAGTTAACAATGGGTGCTAGAATCCATTCCAGACTGCCACTCTTAAGACCCAGTCCACATCCATGCCAAGGGAGACTGCAACCATATCCAGCCCAGCCTACTGTCCCTGTTCTGGCTCTTATGCTCACTGGTAGGAACCCCAACCCAGCTGGGCCATCCCATTAGCTACTCAACCAGGCCTATTCCCAGGCATAGATATTGCACATGCCAGTTGAGATTGCAATTGCACAACTATGAGTTCACATACCCCCCCAACATATTCTGCCCCAGACCTGATTCTCTCATGTGTTGGTTTGTATCATGGTACAGCCTAACATTGCCTGCTCACTGCTCTGACTCACTGGGGAGTACTATAATCTATCCCTGCTAGGTAGTCCCCCAGCCCTAGCTTAAATGTATGCCAGTGAATGGAGTTCCGTTGTGGTTACTGTTAACTACCTCAGCAAAGGTCTCCCACATGTGTTGGTGCATTAGTCTGAGCCCTAATAGTCTTTCCTGTTCTCCTTTTTGCACCCTTGCTTACCTTGAAGCACAGTGGCCTTATCAATGGAAGTCCCTCAGTTGTCACTCTTCACCTATACATAAACCCTCAGGTCCTTGGTTGGCCTCACTTGTGCCATAACCCAGATCCTCCCCCCCCCCCCCCCACCGTAACCCATGTAAACCCACAGACCTAAGTCCTCAGAGTGTGCTGCCAGGTGGCCCGAGAACTTGACCCAGAGCCATTGGCACATGACTTCACCATTCTGAGTCACACCTGCCATTGCCAGTGCACAAAGGTGAAAGGACCTCGTGTAGTCCCAGAGGCAAATCTGAAGTCACCTGCTGCCGCTGCTGGGCACATGGGGTCAAGGTGACCTTGTAGGCCCTATCTGGAGTCCTCTCTGTTTTTATACTGATAAGTGAGAGGTAATTGCTGCCTGGTTCCAGTTCATGCTGCCATGTACTACAGCCTTGCCCACCCACCCAGCCCCAAGTCAAACACTAATGTGAAATCGTTGGTCTTGTGGCCTGACCTGCATCTTGTCCTGGTTCTCAGTCCTAACAATGGGTGCTGCAGATGTGCCCAGCCTGGCCCACACCTAGAACTGACCCACATGTATGCTAGTGAGTACTGTAACCTGGCCTGGTCTGTGCTGCACTCTGCCTTTTGTTGTTGTTGTTTTTGTCATTTTGTTTGTTTGTTTTATGGCATAGTTTAATAGGCCCTGGGGTTTCCCTTCCCCCCCCAAGTTCCTTCCCTCCCCACTGATTTCCCCTCCAGTTTTACAATGGGTAACTTTTGTGAGCTTTCACAAGTCCATCCAGCTGCCACTGAGGTGTCTTTCAACAATGTAGCCATGGCTAATGTTAGAGAGTCCAACATCTAACCCATCTAACCATCAGGAAAATGAAACTGCAATAAAGGCTACAACATCATTACTTATGAGAAGTAACAATAAGAGTGATAAAAGAAACCTTAATAATCTCAGGTGATTTTAAGCAATCAGTTTCTTAGGAATGATTGGTTAAAGGATTGCATCACAATATCATCTTTAAAAAGGTACAAATACCCAGGAAGAGCAAAAAGCTAAAATTTACAGGAAAATTACTTAGATCTGACATCATATTACTTTAAGTTAAAAACAGGAAAGAGCCATGCCCTGGGATGATGTGCTAAACTTCCCATAGTTATGTTAGCATTGAGCCTCATCAGGGCAGAATCTCTTACAATTAGATACATGTCACCCTGCATTCTTTTGTAGAAATGCATGCCATTGATTTTCCTTCCTGGTTTTCTGGTCTCTGTTACATCCTTCGATTGTGGGACTACATGTGTTTATTTGTTCTCCTCTGTGATGTTGTTGTTTTGTAATGGGTGTTATATTAGAACAAACATATGATATCTGTCCTTTGGGGACTGGCTTATTTGCTTTAGCATAGTTTGCTCCATTTGGCCACATACATTTATATTCTTTTTTTTTTTTTTTTTTTTTTTTTAGTAGCTGAGTAGGATTTCACAGAGTAGATGAAACACAGTTTCTTTATCCACTGCTAACATGCATTTATCCAGTGTTAATGGGCATTTAGGTTACTTCCATATTTTTGTGATTATTGATTGTGCTGCAGTGAACATAGGGGTGCATGTTGCCGTCTCATATTTTTTGGATGTATTCCTAGAAGTGAGATTGCTGGGTCATAAGGTAGGTGAATGTTCAACTGCCTGAGTATTCTCCATACTGGGTGCCATAGTGGTTGCACCGGTCTGCAATCCCACAGCTGTGGAGTAGGATTCCTTTTTCCCCACATGCTTGCCAGCAGGTGTTGTTGGTAATTTTCTGTATGTGGCCATTCTCACTAGAGTTAAGTGGAATCTCAGTATTGTTTTTATTTGAATCTCCCTTATTTCTAGGAAGCTTGAGCATTTTTTCATATGCCTGTTAGCCATTTGGATTTGTTCCTCTGAAAAGTGCCCATTTCTTGACTAGTTTGTTTTGTTGTTATGGTTGTTCTTGAGTTCTTTGGATATTCTATATATTAACCCCTTATCTTCTGTGTAGCATGTGGAGATTTTCTCCCATTCTGTTGGTTGCCCTTCTACTTTGTTAATTGTTTCCTTTGCTGTGCAGAAACTTCTTAGCTTAATGTAGTCCCTATTTGTATATTTTGGTCTTAACTTCCTTTGCTTTTGATGATTTTGCTAGGAAGTCTGTGCCTGTACCTGTATTTTATAGAGTCTTTCCAGCATATCTTCCAAATTTTTATGGAATCAGGGTCTAGGTTTAGATCTTTTATCCATTTAGATTTGATCTTTTTGTATGGTGAAAGGTGTGAGTCTTGTTTCTAACTTCTGCAGGTTGCTCTCCAATTGTTCCAACAGCATTTATTGAAATGACCTTCCTTTTTTCCCGGATCGTTTTGTTTTCTTGTTGAAGATTAGATACTTGTGCATGTGTGGGTTCCCTTCTGGTGTTTCTGTTCTTCTCCATTAGTCTTCCTCTCTATTTCTGTACCAATACCAGTCTGTTTTGATAACTACTGCCCTATAATATGTCTGAAGGTCTGGAATTATTCCTCCAGTTAGGTTGTTATTCTTCAGAATGGTTCTGGATATTCATGGACTGTTGTGTTTCCAGATGAACCTTTGTGTCAGTTTTTGCAGCTCTGTGAAGAATGTTCTTGGTGTTTTGTTTGGAATTGCATTGAATATATATCTTGCTTTTGGTAATATGGACATTGTTATGATGTTGACTCTGCCCATCCAGGAACATGGTGTATTTCTCCACTTTTTATAGTCTTCTATTTTTTTTTCAATGTTTTGCAATTTCCTCATAGAAGTATGCTGTGGAATGTTACTTTTATGTCTATCTCCTTCGGAGTTTTTAGTATGAAGTGTGTTGAATTTTATTGAATGATTTCTCTGCATCCATTGAGATTATCATGTGATTTTTCTTTAGTTTCCTGATGTGATGCATAACATTTATAGATTTGTGAATGTTTACCCATCCCTGCATGGCAGGGGTAAATCCCACCTGGTCTGGGAGAATGATCTGTCTGATGTATTTTTGTATTCTGTTGGCTAGTATTTTGTTGAAGATCTTTGTGTCAATATTCATCAAGGCTATCAGTCTATAGTTTTCTTTCTCTGTTGTGTGTCTATTTGGTTTTGTTATAAACATAATGTTTGTCTCATACAAGGAATTTGTAAGAATTGCTGCCCCTTCTATGGTTTTAAAAAGCTTATGGATAATTGAGGTCAGTTCTACCTGGAATGCTTTTTAGAATTTAGCAGTGAAACCATCTGGGCCCAGACTTTTCATTGTTGGAAGGGCTTTAATTCCTGATTTGATTTCTGCCTCCGTTATAGGTTTGTTTAGGTTTTCTGTTGCCCCATAACTATGTTTTAGTAGATTGAGAATCCAGGAATCTCTCCAAGTCTTCTGATTTGTGGGCATATATGTGTTTTTACCAGTTTCTAATTACTCTCTGTATGGCTGAGGTATCTGTTATGTTCCCTTTTCCATCTTTGATACTCTTAATTCTTGTTCCCACCCCCCCTTGTTTTTGTCAGTTAGGTCAATGGAGTGTCTGTTTTGTTTATGTTCTCAAAGAACCAACTTTTTGATTCATTGATTTTGTTTATTGTTCTTTTGATCTCTATTTGGTTTGTTTCTTATTTTGATTGTTTCTTTTTTGTAATAATGATTATTTATTATATTATTAGTTATTATCTCTTTTTAAAATTCATTTATTAATTATATATTGTATTATGTGACACAGTTTTATAGGTACTGGGATTTCCCCCACCCCCTCCCCAAACCTCTCCTCATTGATTGTTTCTTATTTTCTCTTGTTTTGGGGAATACTTTGCTGTTGAATTTCTAATTCCTTCAGAGGTGTACTTAACTCTTTTACCTGGTATCTTTCTTGGATCTTGATGTGAGTGCCAACTGCAATAAATTTGCCCCTTATCACTGCCTTGGTGGTATCCTACATGTTTTGGTATGTTGTGTTTGAGTTTTCATTGATTTCAAGAAATTTGTTTTATTTCTTCTTTAATTTCTGCTCTAATCTATTATTCTAACCCATTTCTTATGCCAACAGTGCCATATCACATGTAAAAAGCAAAAAGTTGGAGTCAATTATTTTTCATCTCTAATTCATGTATTTGATTTGATTTTTTTTTTTTTTTTTAGTTTTGATTTTTTTCCCAGTTGATTAGGGTGAAAAGGGTTGAGGGATACAGGCAGATGGGTGTGACCATTATTTCCACATTATCTTTTTTTCCTTCCTGTATCTGCAGGAAGGGCAGTGGATAAGGGAAGAAGCCACACCCAGCCTCCCAAATGCCTCTGTATCCTGGGATGGAAGACAGCCACCCAACACCATCCCGGAGTCCCTGATGGTCCTGCTCAAGAGGTTTTGATAGTTCAACAGTTCTGGATTACTACTAATCTCACCTCCCCAAGCACGATGAACTCTCTCCAGAATCCACTGGTTAACATAGTCCACCTCACAGACTCCATTTGACCAGAGATATTCACTGCCAATGCTTGGCTGGGATAGTTGAGCAATTTGTTCTGTCCTCTGTCCTGTTACGATACCAGGTGTTCTCTGAAGACTCCATTGTACTGCCAAATCCTGCATGTTCACTTGGATATACTGTCTATTGCTCCATCTAAATCACTGAAGAGGCCCAGACACATGCACTCCATGGTCAGACCATGGAACCTGCAATTGTCTCCATCATTGGGGTTCTGAGTCCAACAGTTCAGTTGGACTTCATCTGAGATGATCCTAGAGCTGATTCTTGTATGTACCTGCCAAAACAGGGTCTGGTGGAGTCTATTGCACCACTCAGTGTATGTAAATGCTGGTAGTTGCAATTGCTGTGTCATTTCTGTCTACAGCCCTATCTTCTACACAAAACAATTGGTGTTGCAGCCCAGCCTGTTCCTGTCCACCACACACTCAGACCTCATGGAAACCAGTGGGAGCTGCAGCCCAGTCAAAGTGACCTGTAGTAACCCCACTAAGACTGCCTCCAGCCCTGATTCCTCTGCTTGCCAGTGTGTACAGCAGACTGATCCAGTCTGTGCTGCATCTCACTCAGCTCTCATACATGTCAGTGGACACTGAAGCCAAGTTCAACCAAATCAACCCACTATCCAGCCCACACATGTGCCAGCAGGTTCCACTCTCTGTCTAGCCATGTCTGCTGCAGTCATGGTTCTCATGCTCACCAGTGGAAGCAGCAATCCAAGTGGGAGGTGCCACTGTTTTTCTACTGGCCCCACTTCCACTCCTGGATCTTGCACTATCCATGTGGTTCTGCAGTTTATCTTGACAGGTTTTTGCTCCCTGTTCCAGCATCTGCCCAGCTGATGCTGCGGCAAAACCCATCCAACCCACACCCACTTTCTTGCACGTGCACTAGTAGCAGTCAGCCCAGCCTGGCTTTCCCTTGATCCAGCTAATATGGGACCAACAGGTGTTGTGACCCATCCTGGGTTAGTCTGCCCCCTTTCCAGCTCTCGTGCTCACCAGTGGGAATAGTGTCCCAGCAGGGGAGCCCAGCAGCCCCCCTACCAGGGTTTTCCCCTCCCCCAGGGACCCATAAGTAATGGTTGGGTGCTGCAGCCCAGTTTGGCATGGCACATTTCACCTTGGCGTTGTCCACTGCATGCTGTAGCCTGGCCAGGCCCAACCCTCCCCCAATTCCAGTTCACACTGGTAAGGGTTACAGCTTAGCCCAGCCCGGCCAGACCCCAGTCTGGCCCTCATATGGACTGCTTGTGTTGCAGCTCAACCTGGCCTGACCCACACTCCATTCTAGTGCTCAAATTCACCAGTGGCTGATATGAACTGGCCCAGCCTGGTTCACCGTTGACCTGCGCCAAATGTATGTCAGTGGGTACCATTCCCTGACCTGGTCTGGGTTGTTCCCTGTTTTGGTTGTTGAGCTCACCTGCAGGGACTGTGTCCCAACAGAGGAGCTTCCCCAACTCCCCCACCAGAACCTCTCCCAGTGCCAGACATTGCTCCGAATGATGGGTCCATGAGCCAGCCCTACTTAGTCCACCTCCTGTGCTAGCAGGAACAGTGACCTTTCTTGACTGGCCTTCACCCATTCCAGTTTTTACTTTTGGGTGTTACTGTCCAGCCAAGCCTGGTCCACACCTAGGCACAGCTCACACATGGCTCATCAGGGGCAAAGACTTAGCCCAGCCTGTCCCACGCCCCCTCCTGGTTCTCACTAGCACCAATTTGAATCTAGCCCTGTCTGGCACACACTAGACCCAGTCCACACGCATGCTGAGTGGCACTGCAGTGGTGTTCAGATCTGGCAGCAGCCCCCACTCTGGTCCTTGCAATTAGTGGGAACCACAACGCAGCCAGGGTATCCCCTTTGCTCTTTGTATAGGCCTGTTCCTTGCAATAGATCTTGTTCATGTTAGTGGTTGTTCTGATCCAGCTTAGTATAGCTCCACACCTGTCTTGGCCTTTGCCTTCTGGTGCTGTAGCCTGGCTTTACCTGACCTGACCTCAGTCCCAATTCTCACTAGTGAGTGCTAGAACCTAGCCCTGCTCAGTCTGTTCCGATCCCTGGCTCGTGAAACCAATAGATGTAACAGCCTAGTCCAGGATGAGCTGCTCTCCAGTCTGGTTTGTGCACTTGCCAATCAGTTAAGGTTTGTTTGGTTCTGCCTGGTCTGCACTCTTCCAAAACCAACCCATCCATTTGCCAACAGATGGAACAACCTTGCCCAGCATTCCTAACTCCCAGGTCTAAACCTCATGCTCACCAGCGGGAGCTATGGCCCACTAGGGGCATTTCCAGCAATCCCCCACTCGGCCCACTGCCACACCCAGATCTCACTCATGCCAGTGGGTGCTAGGCCCTTGCCTGGAATAGCCTGCCCCATCACTCTCCTGGATTTGTATGAGCTGGTAAAGGTTATGGCCCAGCCCTCCCCACACCCTGTTTAAGGATGCACATGTGGATGCTGCAGCCTGGACCTCCCCAGCCTTTTCCCAGCTCCAATAACCGTCAGTGCCTGCAGGTACCATGGTCACACCTAGCTCAGTCCATCTCCATTCCAAGTCTTGAGCTAACCAGTGGGATTTGTATTTTCACATGGTTGGACCCACATATCCCCCACAGAATCTACCTGTTGACCTGGTTCTCTTGCATGCTGGCTAGTGTCATGGCCCTGCCTAATGTGACCCATCCCTGTTCTGACATTCAGTCAGGCACTGGGCTCCCTGCTGGACAGTTCCACAGCCCTTGCTTTCATGTGGACCAGTGTGTGGTATCAGCGATGTTCCATGCTAACAAGCCCATCTCAGGACTCGTTGTGGGCTGATGCATCGTTCTGACCCATAGAGATCTGGTTTCTCCCCTCCAAACTCCCAGGTATTAGTCCCGTTGCTTACCTGCAAGTACAGTGATATTGTCATTGAGAGTCCTTCAGGATTCATTCCTCACCTACACTTACATTGGCCTTATCCATAGATGTCCTTAGACAGTAATTCCATATCCCCAAGTCCCCAGAGCACCACCAGGAGCCAGAAAGCAAAGCCCAGTGCCGTTGGTACTCTGGCCATCCAAGCCAAGGTTTTGCTGGCC
Source organism: Ochotona princeps (assembly GCF_030435755.1). Lineage (NCBI taxonomy): Eukaryota > Metazoa > Chordata > Mammalia > Lagomorpha > Ochotonidae > Ochotona > Ochotona princeps. The sequence continues at coordinate 341,848 of NW_026699444.1, forward strand.
ACCAATAAGCAGCCTGACTAGGCTGTGTGTTCCCCTCCCCACAACTAGCCAAAAACAGCCAGCAGGGCAAGGGGTCCTGTTGTGTGCCAGCCTTCCCAGCCCAAGCCAGGATGTTGCTAGCTACCCCCAAGTAGCCCAGCTAGGCTTCATGCCCCTCTTCCCAATCTAGCACCAAACGGCCAGCAGGGTGAGGAGTCCTGTTTGCGCATCCTCTTTCCTGGCCCAAGCCGAGATGTCAGAGACTATCTGCAAGCAGCTCAGCCTATTTCTGATATTCTGATATTCTTTCTTCTGCAGCATTCATTTGTTGGGTGAAAGAACATTTCTATTGTGTTCTTTAGCCCTAGTATTTCATTTTGGACCCGTTTTATCTCTGTCATGATGTTATTCTTGAATTCCCTGAGTCCTTCCCACCATTTTTTATTGTCTCTAAAGTTTCATGATGACTTTTTATTTGTATTCCCTATGTTGAAGTTCCTTCATCTTGCAATTCTCAGACTGATGGGATCCTTTTGGTCAGTTTTGGGGAAAGTGTTAGGTCCTTCATCTGTATCATTTCTTTTCCTGCTGCCTCTTCCCATGTCTTTATGCTTTCTTGTCACTTTGTGTGTTTACCCTCTGATGTGCTGTTGAAAGTTTCTAGGATGACTGTGTCTGTCTGATGTCCTGGGGTTTGCCAAGGCAGAGGGACCCATGCTGTCGCTGCTTGTGAGAAGAGAGGAAGGTATCTCTCTGACCTGTCTTCTTTAGGCAGTGGATGGTTCTCAGGAATGCCTTTCAGTCCTCACTCACCAGTCAGAGGAGCAACCTGAATGGTGACCAGCTGTTGCCACTTTGTGGACAATCAGTGCACTCAGTCTCCTCGGCACCTGAGGTCCCTCACCTGCCCCTGTCCCCTGCAGGCAGGAGGGAGGATCCTACAGCTTCTGACTGCAGGTCAGCTAGTCAGTATGAGTATGTACTAGCCACTGCTTTGTGTGTGAGCAGCAGACTCACTCTCCACTACTCATTGCTTGGCATCAGAGGCCCCTCACCTTCCTTTGTCCCTGTGGGGTAAGTGGCTTGGCACCAGAGGCCCCTCACCTTCCCTTGTCCCTGTGGGGTAAGTGGCAATAAGTGTGGTTCAGCCACGGCTTTTATCACTCCAGGGTTCTTTACTTTTATTGCTTGACATCTGAAGATCCTCTGACTGAGGGATTCTGTGTGTCTCTCTCTCAGGAATTCCAGTCTTCCTCTTGGGGGCTCAGGGTTCAGAGCCTTCAGGTGTGGGTGGATTCAGATTTCACCTCACGTATCTCTGTCTCATATGGTCCACTCCCCAGCTGCCCTCTTCCCAATGGCATCCCCTCCTCAGGTAGAGGTTGCCCAGTTCCCATGCCTGTGGATTTATCCTCTGGCTATGTTTCTTTCACCAGTGTTCTGCCCTGTCGGTTCTTCTGCCTGCCTCTGTCCCCTATGCATAGATGAAGACTCTTTGGGATTCTCCCTGTGTTGGTTCTGCACTCACTAGGCTTTGTCTGAGTCCCTGTTTGCCCTGAATGACATCTGCATTCACCTTCTCAGGCTGCAGGTTACAGTCTTGGGTGTTTTGTGTGGCTTTTCCTTGCCTGCATGGCACCTTCCTCGATCCTGTAGACTCTAGGGTGTTTGGGACACCTTTCCCAGCAACTCTCTTCTAGCTCTTTGCTCCACTATATCCTGTCCCTATCTTTCCACACACTCAGCTACACCAGCCTTCTGTGATCGGCCATCTTGAGAAACCCTCCTGCCTTGATTCTTACTCTCACTTGCAGGGACAGTGTCATGATAGAGAATTTTTCCAAGCTCCTCTGTCAGGTCTCCCAGTTCAGATCTCATGCACATTGGTGGGTTCTTAACACAAACTGATTTAGTTTGGCTTGTGTCATGACGGGAATGGTGGCCTTTTATTGTTGGGTGTTTTTGCCCAGCCACAACTGATCCACACCCAAACACAGCTCTCATGTGTTTCAGCAGCAACTGAGACTAAGCTCAGCCTATCCTACACCCACCTTGGCTCTCATGAATACCAGTGGGTGCTGGAGCATAGCCTGGTCTGACATACCCCAACCTGTACACATCCTTGCTAAGGGACACTCCCATCATGTCCAGGCTAGATCAATGCCCCCATTCTGGAAATTGTAGTCACCAGTGGAAAGCATCACCCAGCTGGAATGTCCCCTTGGCTCTCCAACCAGGCCTGTTCCCAGCCATAGATTTTGCACATGCCAGTGCCTTTGCCTTCACCTGCTGCAGCCTAGTCTGTCCTGGCCCATCCCCAGTCCCAACTCTGGCTGGTGGGTTCCATTATGCTCACATCCCTGGTTCATGAAAATTGGCAGGTGTGATAGACTAGCCCAGCATGACCTGCACTCCAGCCTGGCCCTTGCACATGCCGGTATGCAATAGTTTCGCCCAGCCCTGACTGGTCTGTCCCACCTCCCCTCTCAAACCAACCCACACACTTGCTGACATGTGGAACTTGCCTGGCCTGAACAATACTCAGAGATGAAACCCATGCTTACCAGCAGGAACTAGAACCCACTATGGAGTTTCCCAAGGTCTCCCTCCAGGCCCACTCCTAGACCAAGTTCTCATACATGCCAGTGGGTGCTAGGTCTTTGCCTGGCATAGTCTTCTCCCTCTGTCCCAGCCTGTGTATGAGCTGGTGGATGTTGTATCCTGGCCAGCCCCACCCCCTATTCTCGGGTGTGCTTGTGGATGTGGCATCCTAGACCAGCACAGCCTTTACCCAACACCAATGCCCATGATCTCATAGGGTTCCATGGTAATGCCTAGCTCAGCCTGTCACTACCATTAGCTCTTAAGCAAACCAGAGGAAATTGCATTTCTACAGGGGTTGATACATGTACCCCCACAGAATGTGCACCCAGACCTGATTCTCATGTGATGCTTTCTCATGGCCAACCTAACATTATCCATTCTCTGTTACAACTCACTGGTGGGCACTGTGATGTAGACCTGCCAGTAGGCCCGCAGCCCTAGCTTTAGTGTATGTCAGCGAGTGGTTGTCAGTAGTAGTCAATGCTAACTATCCCAGCTCAAGTCTCCCATGTTGGTTGGCGCATTAGTCTGACCCTTAAAGGTCCTCCCATCCATACTGCTCAGTCTCAGCCCCCTTAGCTGCAAGCACAATGGCCTTGTCAAAGGAAGTCCCTCAGTATTCATTCCTCACCTACAACATATTCCTTCAGCAGTCCTCCCTTCCACACATCCATATACTCCCTCCCCTGGGCACTGTGTGCTCCATCCTCTACTATGGTATCAGATGTCCTTTTCAGGCCCCAGTGGACTGCCAGCCACATCCTCTATGTGCATGTGCATGTGGATATGATATCCACTGCTCTGTCTAAACCTCTAAGGAGGCGCAAATCTGCAAGGACAGTAGCCTTGTCAATGCAATCCTCTCAGAGGCCATTCCTTACCTGAACGTGAGCCCCAATTCTGCACACCCCCCCACCCGTGCCATCTTCCAGGCCTCCCTCAGTCCCGCATCCCCAAGTCCTCATGAGCACACCACCAGGCAACACAATAGCACCCCAGGCCATCATACCTGGGACATACACAGACTCTTACGTTGCTTTGTTGTGTTGATAGTTGGATGGCTTAAAGTAACCTAACAAGGGAGTTCAGCCTGAAAATTCCAGTAAAGATGGAAGAAGCACAGTGATGCCACTTGGAAAACCCAGAGAGAAAGTGAACAGTCAGGAGCCTGGAGAGTTAGGAAGAGTGAGCAGATGGAAAGGGAGACAGGATTTGGGCAGGGTGGATACAGGCAAGTGGTCCTGGGTTTTCAATTGCTTTCTTCTTCCTCCACTGTCTCCTGGCCTGTCCCACAAGGCAGATCTACACTGCAGGTGTGGTGTGAACACAAAACCCCTAGGAGGAATTCTGCTCATAGGGCCTGGAGGTTTTTGTTCCACGTGTGTCAGATGTGTTCTTTGCTATATCATGAGGTAAAGAAAGTAAAGAACATGCATTTCTTTTTTAAGATTTATTTTTTCTTATTGGAAAAGCAAGTTTACATAGATAAAGACATAGAGACATGTGCGGCACCAACTTGAGCTGAGCCAATCTGAAGCCAGGAGCCAGGAGACAGGAGCCTCTTCTGGGTCTCCCATGTGATTGCATGGCCCCAAGGTTTAGGTGGTGCTCCACTGGATTCCTAGGCCACGAGCAGGGAGCTGGAAGGGAAGTGGAGCAGCTGGGACATGAATTAGCATTAATATGGGATCCCAACAAGTGAAAGGTGAGGAATTTAACCATTAGGCTACCATGCCAAACCCAAGAACATTCATTTTTATGGGAAGTTATACAATTTGGCTTTAACAGACTTTCTCAGGATTATCTTGATAGTCCAAATATAGTTCATTTGATACTTGCTTCTCAGATTGAAGGACCAGGCACAATGAGTAAATGCTCACCTCGCAAGTGCCAGGATCCTATGTGGGTACCAGTTTATGTCCATGATGCTACACTTCCTATCCAGCTGCTTGCTTGTAGCTGAAAATGCAGTAGAAGATGGCCTTAGGACCCTGTACGCATTTGGGAGACAGAGAGAAAACTTCTTGCTCGTTGCTTCAGATCCACTCAGCCCCAGTGGTGAAAGATTTTTTCCTTCACAAAAAGGGGCTGTGCCTTAAAGAATCAACAGTAGGCCCAGCAGAGTAGCCTGGTGGCTCTAGTTCTCTCTGGCCATTTACCAGTTGAATCAACCCTGAGCATGTCGGACAACACCCGCTGTATGGGTTGGGCAGAAGACAGCTCAGGGTTGGCAGAGGGTGAGGCACAAGTGCTCTGCCAAAAGCTTGATGTGGCAAGAGGTGACAGGACAAAGCTGGTTGAGTGTGCCAGTTTGGCGCCAGCCTTCTTAGGTGTTGGAACTGGTTTCAGAAGAAAGGACAGCCCTTGGGTATACTTTTATAGGAGCTATTTGCACTCCATGCAAACAGCTGCCTCTCCCTTCAGGTATCCTTCCTGTGAGCAATCCAAAGGGGAAGGTCAAGGGCAGGCGGGAGAAGGACAAAGGGGTGTGGATGGTGTACACATGGGATGCTCTTATCCTACCTCCCTTGCTGACATTCTGCTTGTATTAAGAGAACAAAGGTGGTTAGATGGGACAAAGTCCAGGACAGTCAAAGAATGAAGCCTCTGCATGTGAACCCAGGCTGTGAACAACTGGGAAGACTCTGAAGCCATCGCTTAGATCAACTGTAAGTCAAGCACTCATGTGATCTTCCCTAAGGTTAGATCGGCAGCAGGGTCTTATGGAGAAGCTTGGAAATTGAAGCTGGCAGTGTCTATGAGGAGAAAAAGAGGGCTCAAGGCTGACTTCTCCTCTCTGATCATGCGGCCAAAGCATCCCTGACTGTGCTGGGCTTCCTTGGTGCTATGAGGTGAGGCTGTTGGTGTCCAAAGGGTCAGGGCACACCGTTCTGTCCACTGGCCTTCTGGAGTGCACCAGTGCGTCTTAGAATCAGCCTTGCCTTTCGTGTAGGGGCTCAGCAGTTGTCCAGTTGAAAACAGGCTTACAGAACACTTACAGTGTCCAGGCTGGAGAGCGTGTTCCCACACCATGCCCAGAACTGTGCTGCTGTGGTAATTCCTAACTGAGGATGTTGGCATCAACAGTTAAACTGACCTCAAGGACTGTCCTTTTGTGCCATTAAAGCAGCTTGCTCATGTCAAGACTTGGTCTGGTCCAGCATGCCACAGCTTTAGCTTGGAAGTATGTGTTTTAGGTTCTGGGCAGAGAAGACTCTGAGGTTTGGGGAAAGGTGCCTCTGGTCCTGTTGTTGTCCTGAATTCTTCTGGGTTGGCAAGGAGAGTTCATCACACATGTTTGTCCCACCTCAATGTTCGTGCCTCCTCCGCACACTAATCTCTGCTTGCCCTGTTTGTGCATGGCCAGCCACACTCTGTGTCCATGGAGCAGATTAAATTCTGTCTGCCCCAACCTGCCTGGGGCTGTCCTCTCCCAGGTTGGAAGTCCTTAAAGGAAAAAGAAAATAATCTACTCAAATACCCAGTAAGCATGAGTCCACAGATCTCTGAAGTGGGATTCATTGCTAAAAGCACATTTATGGTAGTCCAGACTCCACATTAATTCACTCTGTACCTCCCATGAAGTTGAAGGTTTCTGGGGAATTCTTCCTGGTTGGGGTCAGATTAGAATTGGCCACTGGCTCATCATGGTATTTCTGATATGTGACACCTCTAGCAATACAGGTGATACATCCTGTTTGATGTTAGGATCACCTGACCATGTTGGTCTCATCTAATAAATCGCAAGTGTCTTCATGCTGGAGTGCCAGCACCTGCCTAGCACAGTGTGTCCACTCTGACTCCAGTGGACGGGAAGAATTATGCCCTGCCAACTCCTTAGGAACCAGAGCATCAGGCCATGACGGGGTGGTAGCAGTGTGGCTGCAGCAATGCTGGCCAGGACTGCTCAGGTGGGCAAAGCTTTCTGTGGTCATTGACCTAGGAACCTGCTACCATTCCTCATAGATCGAAGTGGTGTGCAGCCTGTTTTCAGCTCACTTCAGAGTTCCGTGGTTTTCTGACTCGTATTCAGATGGAGCTGGGAATGGGGAGTATCCTAATTTGTACATTTAAAATGTTTCTTTAAATTTTTTTTCCCTCCAAGTCGTAGTCTTCAGAGAGCTCAGGGAGGTAGGCACACTCTACAGCTTAACTGTGTGGTTGGTAGAATTGCAGAAGTGGGAGGTGTGTTCTTCCCCATCTTGCTTTCAGCAGTCGCACACCTTTGAGATTCCCATCATTGGAGTTGAGATGTCAAGATTGGAGGATTCAGCACCATGGCCAGAGCCAGAGAGACAAGGACTGTGGACCTAAAATGTATCTTCACCATGGAATAATAAAGAGGATCTTTCAGAAGAGACTTCTGTCTTCCCCAACTCTTGTGGCCTCTGAGCCAAAACTCAGGTCAGTCAGAGAGGAAAGCTTGGGAGGCCCCAGCTCCATGTGGTGGTGGAGGCCACATTTGTGTCCAGGTACTGCCTAGAACCCCAGTCTAAACTCCTACTGAGGTCTTGCTAACTTCAGAAATATTTTTTTTTTCCTTTTCTTGATTTCCTTATGTGCTGATCTGCACCATGGAGGACACCAACTTGTGTCTCTTAGCTGTGTCCCTGTGAGTGGTGGGGCATCTTCCTAGACAGAAGTTAAGGGCTGACCTTCAGGGTTCTAGCCTGAGAGTCACTCCCCTGCCCTCCACATGGCTCTTGTAAGTGAAGGGCTGAGCTTTGCAGGTTCGACAGTTCTGGAAGGCAGGTGGCATTGGAGGACCAAGGGAAGAGGTGCCAGCATCCGCTCAGTAGCCCATTTCCCAATGCCAAGTGTGGACTTGTCTCGCTCTCAGCTTCACAGAGGGTTCCTTTCAGTGGGTGCACATAAACAGCCTTGCCGTGGCAGAGCTCTTGAAGTGGCATACAAAGGAACAAGGATTGAAGGCAGTTTGAAGGTACAGTCTGCTGGGAATAAAATCCTTAGCAGTTCTGTTAACTGCCCTTGCAAATAGAAATGCAAAACTGGTACTAAGCACTTAATTTCACAAATCCCACAAAATCACTGGGAAACATAAATACTATCATTACAATTTTTGAGGTTAAGGAATGGAAATACGGAGTGACATTGCATTGTGGCAGGGTAAGCCACTGCTTGCAACCACAGAATCTCACAATGCAGTTTGCTGTGGACTAGCTGGTCCACATCTAATCCAGCTCACTACTAATACACTCAAATGGAGTTCTGGGGTGCTGGCTTTGGCCTGGCCCAGGCTGAGCCATTGTGGCTCAACCTGTTTGGGGAGTAACCCAATGGATATAAGATCTACTTCCCTGAGTCTGTCTCTCCCACCACTTCACTCTGTCTTTCAAAAGCAAATACATATACATAGTTTTTTTTTTAAAGATTTATTTTATTTTTATTACAAAGTCAGATATACTGAGAGGAGGAGAGATAGAGAGGAAGTGGAGCTGCTGGGATTAGAACCAGCAGCCATATGGGATCAAGGCGAGGACCTTAGCCACTAGGCCACGCTGCCGAGCCCATATACATAGTTTTTTAAGTCAAGCAACTGCAGCAGCAAAACAAATGAAAATCTGGCAAGATCATTTCACTCAGGGTTCCACCATTACTAAGAAACAGGGCAGATCTGAACTCGGATCTCTGGTGTCGGTAGATTTCTGTGTCATCAGGGATAAGGAAAATCACATTAGAAGTTGTCTTGGATGCATAGTGGATGGAAATATTTTATAAGAAAAGTAAAAGCAGGCAGAGTTACTACACTCATCTGAATCTGTCACCCTGCAAGACAGGGAACAGAAAAAGATCAAGTTGGCGGCTGAGTGCTTTGTTCCCTGGTCTGCCCGCCCTGCCATGTCACCGCAGGGCATGCAGCTTCTTGCAGCAAGAGAACAGAGCACACACCCTTCAAGTGATTGGCTTATTTCAAGTTTAGAATCCGGTAAAAAAAAAAAATGGAAGGAACAGCACCATGGGATAGAGCACTAATTCTCTGCCTACGACACTGGCATCCCCGTAAGGGCGCCAGTTCTAATCCCAGCTACTCCACTTCCGATCCAGTTCCCTGCTTATGGCCTGGGAAAGCAGGGGAGAATGGCTTAAGTCCTTGGGGCCCTGAACCCTTGTGGGAGACATGAAAGAATCTCCTGGCTCCTGGATTTGGACCAGCCGATCTCTGGCAGTTGCGGCCATTTTGGGAGTGGGCCAGCAGATGGAAGAGCTGTGTTTTTCTGTACGTGTCTGTCCTCTAACTCTGCCTTGCAAGTAAAAATAAGATAAATCTGTAAAAATGAAAAAAAAAAAAAACAGTATCCAGGAAAAGTTGCAGGAAAGCTTAGACCAGGAGTACAACATGGGATGGAAATCTGCAGGGAGGAGATGCGAGACCTCTCTGGCCTGTGCTAGAAGCAGATGCCAGATTCAGACAGCAACAGCGAGCACTCGCCTGATAATGAGACACAGCTGCATCTCTGTTGCCATTGAGCTGATGGAGACACTGCAGGTGTGGTCTGCGTCCCAGGGGATCTCGGCATGGGGATTGGCAGCTGCAGGTGTGGTCTGCGTCCCAGGGGATCTAGGCGTGGGGATCAGCAGCTGCAGGTGTGGTCTGCGTCCCAGGGGGTCTCGGCTTGGGGATCAGCAGCTGCAGGTGTGGTCTGCATCCCAGGGGGTCTCGGGGTGGGGATCAGCAGCTGCCCTCCCCAGCACAGGCTCCCTCACCAGATGTGCTCATCAGATGGTTACTCACTGTCAGTTGAGTGTCTCAGGGCATTCTTCAAGACTCGGTCAACTTCTCCCTTTCTGGTCCACTTGCATGTCCCACATAGATGCTGCTTTTACAGAACAACTTGATCACTGTGGTCTCCCTGCTTCCATGTCCAGGCCGCCTCCTTCCCACCAGTGGGACAGCATTCGGCTGAGGAGTTGGCCTCCGATTGTGGCCTGGCCAGCCCCCGCCCACTCTGACCAGCCTGCATACCCTGCTGTGTAATCTGACCTTGAAAAAGGCAGTCATGAATGTGTTTATAATGTGAGACAGTGAGAGACTTAGCAATGAATGAGTGAGAATCAAGATTCCGTGTGCCTACTTGATCTCCAGTTCTAATGTTTTAGTTTTTTTTGTTGTTGAATTAATGAAAAAGGAGAAAAAGGAGTGAAAGTTACAGGGGCTAAGGTTGTGGCACAGAGGGCTCAGCCACTGCCTGAGATGCCAGCTTCCACATGAGCACTGGTTAATGTGTGGCTGCTCTGCTTTGGATCAGTTCTCTGCTAACGTGACTGAGAAAGCATCAGAAAATGTCCCAGGTCCTTAGGAGACTCGGATGGAGCTTTAGACTCTTGATTTCAACCTGACCGATTCCTGGCTGCTGTCACCATTTTGGTTTACTTGTTTGAAAGTCATTTATGGGGGAATCTCAACTGAACTTGAGCTGTGGTTATGCAACAAGGTGGAGGAATCCACCATGGTGGGAGGGTTTGGGGAGGGGTGGGGAGAACCCAAGTATCTATGTAACTGTGTCACATAATACAATGTAATTAATGAAGTTAAATAATAAATAATTTAAAAAAAAGTCATTCTCACTTCTGCTTTACTCACCTAATGGCTGCAGCAGTCAAGCCTAGGTCAGTCCGAAGCCAGGAGCCAAGAGTTTTCATCTGGGTCTCGCACATGGATGGCAGGAGCTCAGGAACTTGGGCCATTCTCTGCTACTTCCCAAGATGCATTAGGAGGGAACTGGATAACTCACATGGGATGCTGTTGTCACTGGACAACAGTGCTCACCCCACCAACCCAACCTTTTATAAATCTTAAGTTCTCTCTCTAAATGCTCAAAGTTGTGTATTTCTTTTGAATTTGGAGGAAAAAAAGCCATGCAACCTAATTTTGTTATCTGGTCTTTGAAATTCCATAGTAGCCTGTTAATGCTCATTATGATCAACTAGAGACAGACAAATTCTGGTCACTACTGGAATTAAGCATAATAAAACACACTAAAATGTTCATTACAAATGAATAGTCATTCGATCTCAGAAAAGGGAAGCTGTGTGGGAAGTCTGTGGAGTAGATCAGTTAGATTGGTAACAATCCTTGCGCATGATGCAGCATATTGGCAAGGCGGTGAGGACCACAGGTCTCAGCCTACTGCCGGGTGGGTGAAGAGCCGCTAGGTAGTAGAGATTTCCACTTCCAGTGAGCACACTGTGTGTTCCACAAGTGCACACGACACACACTTGTGCAATGTCCTCCTGCAATGCTGTCTTCCATCATAACTACTAGGGGAGCATTGGTACACGTTAGGATGGCTCCACTGCTGTACCAGCAGCCAGAAGACAGCAAAATGAACACGTACGCCAAATACATGCCCAAATGCCATGGGCAGACAGAGGATGCTGTAATGGGCTTACCAGGGCCAGAAGTTAAGATCTCTGGACTGGTGTACATTGGTTGATACTACATTACATTGCAGCTTGGGATAAGCCATGTTAGAATAATTTACAACAAGGAAATAGACAAAAGCTGCATCCCTGTCCTGCATGGCCAGAGCTAGTTGTTAAAATTTACTCAAATATGTACTAGCACGTCGACAGATTTAAAATCAGTACCCCTTAGCGAGCTGCATTGCACATTGTTTTGGAAATGATCGGGCGGAGTTAGCCTGAGTTGTCACAGTTAATAAGTTTGGTTTTCCTCCTGTCTTGAAGACTCTTTCTTAACCCTAAAAAGGCAAGATAAAATTTACCTGTTAGGGAAGTCAGCTAAGAGCAGGATGCCACATAGCACGTTGCAACCTGAAACACATTCAAGAATGCAAGGGGACAATTAGAAAAACTTATTTTATTTGAAAGAGTTATAGAAAGAGGAGACCCACACGTGCAGAAGGAGAGGGGGAAAGAGAGGGAGAGGGCAGAAACATGTCATTGCAAGGCCGCAGCTGGCTGGCACTTCCCTATGGCATGGTGACAGGCACTGTTTCACCTGCCGGGGGTGAGGACTGCAGGGACAGCACTGTGTAGGGGAGCAGGGAGCAGACCTTCCCTGTAGCCGTGGCAGGATACTGCCTGTGATACAGGGACGGAGTGGAGGGCCCATGGCAGGCAGATCACAGTGAGGGTGAGGCCAGGATGATGCAAAAGCAGAGCCATGCAGAGAGCTAAAGCAAAAGCAGTTCTGATTGAGGCACCCAGCCTTGGAGAGGGACTGAGTTTGGAGCACAGTGGGGGCTGGTGAGGAGGACTGTAAGAGACAGAGTGGTCAGAAATACAATCAAGGGGGTTGGCAAATGCCAGCGTGGTAAGACTAGACTGGGATTAAGAACCTGAAGTCTATTCCCGTGCTACCATTGGTGGGTCTGGACAGAAGGATATCACGATACCAGATGCCTTTTTTTTTTTAAGATTGTTTGAAAGAGCTGCAGTAAGAGAGAGAGAATCTCCCATCTGCTGCTTCACACCCTCCACCCTATCTGAAATAGCCAGAGCTGGACCTGTCCAAAGGCAAGAGCCCAGATCTTCTTCCTTGTCTTGCACATGTATAAAGCTCAAATGCTTGGGCCATTCTCCGCTGCTTTCCCAGATCACAGGCAGGGAGCTGGATGGGAAGTGGGGCTGCCGGGATTAGAACCAGCATCCATATGGGATGTTGGCATTGAGGGCAGCAACTTTATGCTAGCTCTATACAGATGAAGTTTTATGGAGACATTTTGCTATGTGGAGCTGTGGAACCACAGAATCCCTTAGAAAACTTGTAATAGTGAGAGAGAATGGAGTTTCTTGCAGGCAGGGCCGTTCCAAGTTTTGTAGGTACATCTGACAAAATCTGCAGAAAGATGGAAAGTAGGGTGTGTGAGGACTGCTTTCTAAAGGGACAAACACAAACAGGTGTGAATGGCGTTTAGCTTCAGGTACCTGTTAGACACCCAAATGGGGAGGGGATGTGCCAGCTGGGAGGGAATGTGCCAACTGTCTGTTTTCAAGCAGCTCTTTTGTCAAAAAACTAAATAAAATTCAAGATCACTATGAAACCCAGCAAACTCACTTGTAGGTATATACCCAAAGAAAGTTAAAAAGCCAGGCCCAGCGCAGTAGCCTAGCATCTAAATTCTTCACCTTGAACGTGCCTAGATCCCATATGAGTGCCGGTTCCAATCCTGGCAGGCCTGCTTCCCATCCAGCTCCCTGCTTGTGGTCTGGGAAAGCAGCAGAGGACAGCCCAAAGCCTTGGGACCCTGCACCCGTGTGGGACACCTGGAAGAGCTCCTGGCTTCAGATTGCCTCAGCTCCAGCTGTTGTGGCCACTTGGGGAGTGAGTCAATGAATGGAAGATCTTCCTCTCTGTCTCTCCTCCTGTTTGTATATCTGACTTTGCAATAAAAATAAGTAGATCTTTAAAAAGTTAGAGCAGCCTCTTGAAGATGCCTGTACTCCCCTGTTGATCACAGCTCTTTTCAGTAGCCAAGACATGGAATCAGCCAAAGCGCTGGCAGATGACTGCATGAAGTTACATACACACATGCAAGGGAAGCTTATTCTGCCATTAAAAACCCGCAAAATCTTGTCATTTGCAGTCACGAGCACGGGACTGGAGGACGTGCTAAGTGGAATAAGCCAGCGGCGCCGCGTGCTTTTAAGCAGGAAATGTTGCTGCTGAAAAAGGAAAAAAGAATTGTGGTTCCTAGAATCAAGGATGGTTTAGGGAATATATAGATAGATTGCACAATAAATACCAAAATATGTCAGTGGAATACATTCTAGTGCTAACACAACACAGTAAGTTGCTGAACTTAAAACAGCAATGTGGTTTTTTTTCTGTGGAGAATCAGGAAAGAAGAAATTAAAAATGCTAAATAATAAATATTTGACCATTACATTATATATATATATATACACACATATATAACACACTGCACTCTTAAAAGTATTTTAAATTTTATAAACAAAATCATTACCATTCCAAAAGCTATAATATCACTTTAAAATTAGATTTTTTTCTGATTAAACTTGGATAATCAAAAACATTTAAAGATCATTCGACAGTGAAAATTCCATCAAAATTAATCTAAACAAATAACTTGAAAATAAGTATATAAGATATTTAAGCATTATCTCTAAAACATATTAGGCATAAGTAAAAGGGACATTTTTAAAGTTACAAATGAACAAAAATGAAGGTCATAACAATGTGGACAAAATATTCTTAAATATTATTTGTCATTAGAGAATCAAAGTATAACATGAATATGTAAATATGCCCACATAGTGTACCACTCACTGGATTCTCACAAAGTGGATATGCCCTTGCAACTATCAAACAGCTCAAAATCCAGTATTAGCTCATCAAAAAACAAGCAGTTCTTTCAAGCCAACGGAAGACGGTGGTGTTGAGCTGTGAAATACAGGCGGCACCTCAAATCCTCAATGTCAACTACTCTTCCAGAAAGGAAAGGCTGATTCCAATCCGTGGGAAACAGACAGCTTTAGAATTCAACTATAGAAAGAGTATGTGGAGTAAAAGTCAGCTGGTGGCAGTTTCTTTCCACAGAAAACAGACCAGAAATGGATGCACATCACTGGCCTGAATTAAAATGTTCTTAAATATTTATGGATATGCAGAGCCACATTCCGAATCTTGGATCAGGACCAGATAAGAACCACACAGCAGCCAAGTCACACGATCTGGGAGAATATAAAATGAGGATCTTGCAGTAGCAGTGGGAGAAATTTGTACAGATTGTCCTGCAGATCAAAATAATAGATCCCATTGACAATAGAAAAATCAAATACTGAAAGGCACTAGAGAATAGGCAGAGGCAGAAGTGAGAGGAAGAAGGGAATGGCATCAGTGTGCAAGTTCCTGTCCGACTTTGTGGAGTCGGATAGAACTTTAGTAGCAACGCATGATCTTACTGACTTGAAGAGTTAACAGAATTGGCCACCACCCATGATGCAGCATGCTGTATGGGATCACCAGTTTGAGTCCTGGATGTTCTGCTTCCCCATTCCAGGTCCCTTCTGATGCATTTAGGAAGGCAACAAAAAATGGTCCAAGTACTGGACTCCTGCCACCTGCAGGGGAGACCGGCTGGAGCTCCTGGCTCCTGGATTTTGCCTTGCCCTGACCCAGCTGTTGTGGCCATTTGGAGAGTGAGTCAGTGGGTGGACATGTGTCTCTCCCTCTCTTGGAATCTCCTTTTAATCATTTTACTTGCTGTTTTTAATATTATTTACATAGTTGAGGTGGGTCTCTGGTTAGGGTGAGGAGGGTTGAGATATGGAGGAAAGTGGGTGGATAAATGTTTCAGTTGTTTTGTTTTTGAGCTGCTGGGTGGTGGGGCAAGGAGAGATCTTCAGCCCAGTGGTTTACACTCCAGTGCCCACAGTAACCATGGCTGGGCTTCAGGACTGAGTACTCACTCTGCAAGGAGCGAGGAACAGAGGTGTTTCCGTACTCACTCCTGCTGTCACCAGCTGCAGCTTGCTCTGGGGTACGGGCAGCTCTTCCAGGAGCCCCCTCCTGTTACTATGGCAGGAAGCCTCTCTTCTCTATCCCCTCTCTCCTTTCCCATGGTCATCTTCCCCTGCCCTGCTTTCTCCCACTTACCCATGGTTTTGCCTTTCCCACTAGTAGGAACTGTTGGGTTTAAATTTGGGGTTCAGAACAAGAAATCCACACAGAATAAAAGTTCAGCTCAAAGTAAGGTATATTGAGAGCACTCTCCAGTGAAGTTCACCGTCTGGCACAGTGCCAGGCCAGAGAACTCGTGCCTGGGGGGTTGTGGGGAGGAGATGGCAGATAGGTGGTGGAAGGAGAGAGAGAGAGAGAGAGAGAGCCTGCTCCCTGGTGGGAGACAGCCCAGGACCACATCCCCATGGCGGGGTGACCCATGAGGGAGATGGCCGCCCAGGCTACACAGCACTGGGCTGTTCTACGTCTCAGATGTGGGGGATGGGGAAGGTGGCAGCTCCTGAGTTCATGCATGCTTGTGGCCTTGGCGTGTCATCATGACAAGTGGTGTTCTGTGCAGACCTTTTCCTTGGAAGCATTTCTGGACGACAGTGTGCTTGACCTCGGCAGAGATGGAACTAAAGCTAGTGAAGCTTTTTTGTTTGTGGCCAGAGGGAGGCAGCAAGGAGAGACAGCACCGGGATTCAGTTGCTGCTGGTGTTCCAGGGTAACCAGTGTAGAGTTGAAAACGAAATGGAGTAAGATGGCTCATCGCTCACTGCAGTACTTTTCACTTTTACAATTTCTGCTTTGCTTGCTTGGCTGTGAAACTGTGTGAGACTGTGAACTCACAGATTGAGCTGTCTACATGACCTTCAGCATGAATAGTTCTCAGTTCCCAGGAATCGAGGTCTGAGTCTGGTTTTCTCACAGGTGGCTTCAAGGCCTAAGTCTGGTTATCTTGACTACTAAGCCAGAGAAGAGCCAGGCCCAGGCTCCAACCACAACAAGCTTTAGTAAACTGTCCCTATAAACACTCTATGAATGTGCTGCCCGGGGCTGCATTCTGTTACGGGGTGTTGGTCCCACTTGGTTGGTTGCCTGGTTGGTCGGTCGGTTGCCTTGCCTTGCATTGTAATAAAACTTGGTTGTGATGGTCGCTGGTGACTGTAACACTGTTTTGGCAGTGGAGTGCATGCAGCACCAGGGGTTCCTGGCTTGCCCTTTGATGCACGCAGCGCCTTCAGGAGCTGCTTCTGCTTAGCCTAACAGAAACATCACTATTTTGTCTTGTTTTTTGTCTTCTATGTCATGGATGTGCATGAAAGTCATGATTTATTCCCTTTTACATTATTGTGCGGGTAGTTTAGGGAATTCTCATGACATAGGTCTTAAGATTTATTCCTGTTTTTGTGGGGGGCGATGAGTTAATCACAGCAAGATGTTAATTTTCCTAAGGAATTGTTATTAGACTTCATTTTAACGGGAGTGAGAAAGTTCAGTTCAGATACAAACACATTACCATGCTTTCTTTTGGCAAGGGTGCAGTGCAGCCAGACTTGCCAGTACAGCTGGGTCAGGCCCTTGTCAGGGTCCTTTCTCTAGTGTGGGGCACGAGACTGGCCGGGCATCGCCATGATTGCAGCCGGTGCTCTCAAGGCCTGAGAGCAGCCTGAGCTTGCACAGGCATTAGGAGAGGAGTCCAGGAAGACCCTTCCTCCTCAGACAACATCTATTCTTGTATACTACAAATACAAGTCTGACTCTGAGGGTTGTTTTGCAACTCTCCCGGCACCTAGAGTAATACAATGTTGCAACATCAGCTTCCCTGGAACATCCTGTGAAAAACGGCTTGATTAAACTTTCCGATTTTCTGGGGCCTCTACCTGTGCTTCCTTCTTGCCACGAACCCAAAGTCTCCCTTTGAACATAAGCTGTCAAGGAGCTATACTTTTTAGCTAGCTTTGTGGGTGGGGTGTGGACGCCCCCCCAGAGGAGCCCTGGATGACCCCCACGTGTGGGGAGGCACCTTCATTTCCTGCCTCCCTCTCCTCCTTCCTGGCCTGCACCCGCATCCCTGAACAGCTACCCCCACCTGCCTGAGCCCATTCCATGAGCTGCTGCCCTCCTCCAGTTGAGCGGCCCGCCTGATCCTGAGCCCTTCAACGTCCGCAGTTCAACCCACTTTCTGTTGGTGACATGGTCTGGGCCCCATGATCAGCCACCTCTGCCTGGCACCACCAACCCCGCAGCTGGCATGTCTGCATGCCACCCATCGCCCACATCGCCTGTTGCTGCCAGCACTCTTCAGCCGCTGGAACCACTTTAAATGTCTGCTCACAAAGGCCAGCAGCCAAGGCTAGAGCCGCTACCGGCTCCCCTGGCGGGATTCCAACAGGCTCCCTCGGCCCAGCCCTGCTGCTGCGCGGCTAACTGCCGCCCTTGCTGCCCGGAGGTGCTGCGTGCTGCCAGATGCTGGCCCTGCCACCAGCCTCTGGACTCAGCCCGCACCTTCAAGGCTGAGTTAAGACACCTCTGGCCGCCGCCAGCCGTCTGCACCCAGCCTCTGGCAACCTCCAAAAGCGGCTGGCGTGGCCCCGCCGCACTTAGCCTCTGCCGGTGGCCACCAGCATCCAGCGCCTCCTGCCTCTGCCTGCATGCCTGTCCGCCTGCATGCTGATGCTGGGCACCACCACAAGCCTCTTCCGCCCCTTGTCACCTGTTGGTGCCAGATCGCTCTCGCTGCTTCGCGGCACTTTAAGATGCCTTTGCCTGCAGTCAGCAGTCACTGGGGCCCAGAGGCCGCCTGCTGCCCGCGCCCGTTGGCGGCTGCCCAAAACTCTCTAAGCCGCCTGTGCCATCGGACATGGATGCCAGCCCCGCTGCCCATGTCCACCTGCTTGCTGGGTGGTGCTTTAAGCCGCCTCTGCCCACTGCCACCTGCCACCCCAGTCCGTCCGCTGCGCGCCCCGCCCCTCGCGCCACGCGCCTGCTTTAAGCTGCAGCTGCCGGCTGCAAGCAGTGCCTTCACTTGTGTCCCAAGATGGGTTCTGCCCTCTACGTTCAGGATACCACCTCAGGAGATCCATCGCCAAGGTCAAGGTAGGAGTCCTGTCATTGGAAAGGAGAGGCAGGGGAGAAGTGTGGGGGCCTTTGTTTGCATGGCTGTGTGACTTGCACAGGGCTGGGAGGACCCTGAGTGGCATCACTCTGATAGACCGGGGGATGGTGTTGTGATGGAGGCTGGGGGTCCAGGTTGGTCCTGGTCGGTCCAGGTTAGCTCAGGTCTGAGGCCCAACAAGCCCGTGGTCCTGAGGGATCTGTGTGTGCACTCCAAGTTTAGAGACAGAAATGAAAATGCTCTGAAGTTCAAGTGCAACCCTCCCTGACTCAGTTCATCAGGCTTGTTGAACCTGCTGTTGGAGAGTCCTGGAGTTTCCTTGTGGTGTCTAAGAGCACAGGTGTCAGGAGGATTTTTGTGGATATTTGATAGCTTGTGCCTTTTTTTTTCCTTAGCCCTGCTTCTCAAAGTAGGAAAATATGACTTGAGTTGAGGCAAGACGATCACATAGACAAGTCAGTGCACTTGGAATGCTGCTTTCATGCCAAGGTGGGGCGTCAGGCTAAGTTGTTTCCACTGCAGGTGATCTCTAGGCGTGTGTACCCTCATCCTGGGATTGGGAATGTTCCGGTTCTATGTAGATTTGATAGGATGTGAGAGGAGAGCCATCCAAAGTACTGGCTGGAATTGGTAAGATAGAATACTTTCAGAGAGACTGACCTATTGTATCCAATTTGTTGATGAGTTTGATGCTTTTCAGACATGTTTTCTGTCTCGACTGTGAATCAGGCTGAATGACTGAATAATGAAAATTGTCAGTTTAGTCTTCACATTCTTTGGGTCAGGCATGCTTGTCAGGATAACACGCTTTGATTCCAGTTCACTCTCACAAGTGTTGAAGAGGGAAGGTGGTTTACTGCTGGCCTGAACATCTGCATAAATGCTTATGTGCACCTGTTGTTCTAGTTACCCTGATATAATGGCTTTATGTTTTGCTTTGAAAACTTTTTTGTTTTGTGTCTGAGGGAACTAGAACAAATAATGTAGGAGTGGGTCCCATGTCCTTTAGAACACTGTCAGCTTGCATGTAGCCGTGACTTTCTGAGTACACGTTTAGCATCTTAGTGAATAATTGTTAAAGTGGAAGACACTTGTTTTACCTTTGTGGATTTCATGACCTCTGCCTGCATGTTGGAGAGAGCCAAGAGAGCCCAGATAGCCAAGGTGGTAAGAACAAAGCAATGCTAGTTGGAGATGCCATGCTGATGCTAGATGAAGAGGAGGCTTGGCAGCTGCTGGCTGTAATCATGACTTTGACTGTTGCAGTAACCATTTCGACACTGGTTGTGTGCTTCTGAGTTGGTCTTCCAGGGTAGCGGTTAAGACACAAGCTCTGCCTCTCTCCTTTGCTGATACTCAGATTGGCAGGGGAAGTGTGGAGGAGGGCTTGTCTCTGGGCAGAGATGAGGACTTCAGCTGTGAAGCCTGGGTGTGTGGAGGTGGAGGTACTTCCAGAGGAGCAAAGAAGGCTGGGTCTGGGGGAAAGCCACGGTGTCGAAACTGAAAGGACTTAGCCACGGCCAAGGGGCAAAGTCTTTTTAATGTCATGCTGTTGAATTTGGAAATACAGAAGTGGGGTTGCTGCTTATGGCCTGGGAAAGTTGTTGAGCCTCTGCACCATGTGGGAAACCAAGAGGAGGCTCCTGGCTTCAGATTGGCTCAGCTCTAACCACTGCAGCCATTTAGGGGTTGAAACAGCAATTGAAAGATCTCTCTCTTGATATTTTCCTCTGTAACTCTGCCTTTCCAAGTAAAATAAGTAGATCTTTAGAAACAGTTGTGGTCTGCCATGCTGGCCTCCCGTACGGGAGGTGGTCCGTCTGCTGGCTGCTTCAGTTCCAGTGCAGCTGTCTGCTGTCAGCCCAAGAAAAGCAGTGGAAGAAGGTGCAAATGCTGGTGCCCTGGCATCGTCTGACAGTCCCAGAAGCAGCTCTGGGCTCCTGCCTTCTGCCTGGCTCATCCCTGGCAACTGGTGACGTCTAGGGAGTAAATCTCTGTCTCACCCTTTCTCTGTATCTCTAAGTTACAAACCAATAAATACTTTTTAAGCAAACCATGATTGATTTTGCAATCAGTGGATGAGAAAGAATGAGAGAGATACATTCCATCTGCTGGAAATTCCTTCCTTCATTCCTCAAAGAGCTTCAATTGCTATTGTTCCAGGCTGAAACCAGGAGGCTCTTTGGGTGTCTCATGTGGTGGGGATGACACTGAAGCACCTGCTGTGTGTTCCACTGGTTTCCTAGGCACATGAGCAGGAGCTGGACCTGAAGCCGCAGCCACTCATGGATGTCTGGCATCACAGTCAGAGGCTTAACATGTTGGGCCACAGCAGTTGCTCCATCTCTTCCGTGCCTTAATGACTTATTTTCCCTGAAAAGGTATTAAGTAAAGTTTTTCTGTAACTCCCAAGTATGAAGTTTCTGCGTTTCATAATGTACTGTATGAGATATTGCATGTTTGGTATGTTCACTGTTGTCTTAGTCTGCCTTTGTCTCTTTCTTTAGCAGGGTGATGCTGCACGCTCCAGGCCCAGGGCCCACCAGCAGGTCCTGAAGCACCTTTGTCGGTGCCTGGGCCTTGAGCACCGTGACATTTTCTGCCTGCCCAGGCATGATCAGCTGGTGTATCTCCTTGTGCTTGAGTAGCTCCAAGTTCTAGTGGAACCTGTGGACAAGGTAGCTCAGACGCAGGATAACCCGCCGTGTTGTGAGCTGTGGTGGTGTGCTAGCACACAGTGCTTGGAGAAGCCCTGCCACACTAGGGGTAGGCAATGACCCTCATATATGTGGCTGCACCAGGCCTTGGTCTGCTTGGAGCACTGTGGAAACTATGGCTACAGAAGGCACAGGACAAGAAATTCTTGCATGGTTGATGGACAGTGGCCCTTGAAGCCGTTGCTGCACAGCAGTGTGGCTTCTTCTAAAATATGTCGTTTCAGTAATGGCGACTAGAACACGTGGAGCACACCAAACATAATTCCCACTTCTCTCTTTCCCTGGTTTTCTTGCTTTAAAAAAAGTGCAGCTTTTGATTTTAAAGAGGAAAGAAAATTGGATGTCAGTACCTTAGGTAATTACTTAATTTCATAATTTCCCTGACAATATTGTGTGGTTTTTTGAAGAATCTACGTGCCCATTGAGGGTAGAGAATTTTGCTGTAATCTACATTTTCCTTTGTAAGGTTTCAGGCTAGTATTTTTTTACATGCAAATAAACCTTAGCAGAGGTTAACTTGGAGCAAGTTGTGTGTCAAAAATAGCTGCAGATGTGACACAGGCGAAGGTGTAGTTATTATCATATTTTATATTTTAATGATTAAATAAAAGAACTGGTTTTAATAATTACGAAAATGTAATAAATGGCCTTTAAGACACATAGATACAGATAGTCCTAGGTAAAAGTTAAAGAAGGAAGTTGTGTGTTGAATACCTTTGTTGATAGTCTGCTTGTCATTATGAATGCTGTTTCCAGGGAGCCTGCCAGAACCAGGGCCATGGCTCATTTGGGGAAAGAAAAAAGATGTCTCCACTTGGATGGTGTGACGTTTGTAGCAAATGGAAGGTTGCTTGCTGGCTATATCAGACCAGACACTGGGAAACATTGCTGGCCAGTGAAGATGCAGGAAGCATTTGTGACTTGGCAAGGAGACTGAGAGTAGCCGCGATAAAGGTAAGTCACATTCTTTAACTTTAACAGCTGAGGGACTAGTAAACCCCACGTTCTGACTACAAGCTGTGCCTTGATAACAATCCCAGACAAGAGACAGTGTCCAGTTCCTTGTTCCTTGTGTTGCCAGTTGGTTCTTGGAAAGCTTGCTTACATGCAGCTCATAAGGGAATGTAGGAATCAGAAGTAGGACTGCAGACCGAAAAACCACTTAGCTCTTGAGATTCTGTAATCCCATGTATTATACAAGTTATATAAAAAAATTGAAACCACCTGTTTGAAAGGCTTACAATGTTTTCTGTAGCTTGAAATGCCAGTCATGTTGTCGCAGACCCGAGGGGTGCATTTTCTGCAGTGTCTCTGAGCTGGCATCATCATTGATGCCAGAACTTTACTCTGTGCTTCTCTTTATATGTGCTCTTAATCATAGTACACTTCTTCAAATGGTAACTAGGTTGATAATGTGACGAATAAGCTCATTAGGAAGATTGTTTTTCTGGGGACTTCTGGATTTTTAACTGCCTATAGGAACAGAAACCACTGTAGTGCAATTGGAGCATTCTTGCATTTGATTTTTTTTTTTTGTTGATATAGCAACTTGACAAATTTTCTGATGAAGAAAAACATTTTACAACTAAGATATAAGAGTGTATATAGGACCTGGTGCCATGGCCTAGAGGCTAAAGTCCTCGCCTTGAACACGCCAGGATCCCATATGGGCACTGGTTCTAATCCCGGTGGCTCCACTTCCCACCCAGCTCCCTGCTTGTGGCCTGGGAAAGCAGTTGAGGACGGTCCAAAGCCTTGGGACCCTGCACCCATGTGGGAGACCTGGAGGAGGTTCCTGGCTCCTGGTTCCTGGCTTAGGATTGGCTTAACACCGGCCATTGCAGCTGCTTGGGGAGTGAATCAACAGAGTGAATCAATCTGTCTCTCCTCCTTTGCATATCAGACCTTCCAATAAAAATAAATAAATCTTAGAAAAAGAGTGTGTATAAATGTTTATAGTGTGTGTGAGTCTTGAACAGTTACTGGGAGTCATATTGAGGCATTTTCTCTTAAGGTATTAAACACCTCATTTCTCTTCAATTTGTGCTCCTTATATAGACTTGCACAAAGATTTAAAACTGTTTTGGATTTTTCAAAAAATTTCTTAAATGTTGCTCATGTATGTAGTTACTTTTGTATCATATTCTCAAATTTGGTATGTTAGTATTCACTCATCTGAATGAAGTTGCCAGTCTGATGCCAACAGCCTGGGAGGTGAAATATTACAAGTAGTTCTGGACAGCAGAGGGCAGTAAAGAGCAGTGAGCAAATGGTACTTGACATCAGCTGATGGGGATCCTTTCCTTGGTGGAGGCAAAGATACAGACGTCCAGAGGGCCAGCTGCAGGAAGGATCATTGCAGTGACAAGGGCCCAGGAAGGAAATCAGGGTAAATGAGATGTGTAAAGGGTTGACTTATGGAGCCCTAGCTGAAAGTGTTGCATCTGCCCTTGAGGTGGGCAAGAGTAGACATCAGAGAAAGCACAGATTAGAACTCGCTGTTTTCTGATTGCTATTCCAGTCTGTTCAATGCCAGGATCTGACTGCTTCATGTAACAGGCCTCTAAAGGTAGTTCTGGGAGCTAATACAAACTGGCTGTCTGAGAGTTAGCAGAAAGCTTCGCACGAGGACTGAGGAGTGCAGAATCAAGGCTGTGAAGAAGTTGTTGGAAATGAGCGTCATATGCAGCTGCAGAAAGTGGAAAAGCTGCAGGTCAGTGTCAGGAATATGATCTTGCCACCTACCTGAGCAGGGTGTGATTTCACGCTGGGATGGTGATTTTCCACTTTTATATCTGGGAAAGCTGCTTGTTTGTAGGGAAACTGTGTGGATTAGAGATTAGACAGTCCTCGTTCTACTAACTCTAAGTCTCTGGTCCCCATGAGGCACGATTCTCTTTAGCTTCGTTTTCTCCATTTGCAGATTGTTCCTGTCTCAGAAGCTGATGTTGAGGCCATGAAACACTGTCTGTAAGGTGCCTTGCAGCATCTTCTTGTTTGGTGATTGCTCATTGGGCTGTAGTGTGTGATGTATTCTCCAGCATTTCTCTTTGTGCTTGGACAAACATCCATAGTATTGTTGATTATGTCAAGACTGTCTTCCTGTCTTCAGTAAGCATACTTGAAGCTACTAGGAGAGTGCAATGTGAGTTGGCTTGCTAAGTTTTCTATTATTTTACACTCATGAAAGTCCTCTCAGGTGCTTAAACTGTCACCTGTGCTTTGGAGTGGAGACACTGAGACTTTAATAAAATTGTGGATTTTACCAGTGCCCTGTACATGGCAGATACTGAATAGGGGTTCAAGAGTCACATGGTTTGATTGCCACGATCCTGCCATGACCACTATGCAACCTTCTCTCCTATATAGACAGTTCATTACTCATCTAAGAACTGAAGAGTAGAAATAGGATAAATAAGTATTTTATGTTTGTGATATGCTGAAATAATATTGCAGCAGCTAGGCATCATCTTTACGCCATTTCTTCTTTTTGGCATTTAGGGTGGAAAGTCCAGAGTTCAGTGACAGAAATGAAAACAGACTGCTGTGGGTTGAGTCCCCCACCTCGTTCCCACTTTGGAGCCCTGATCTGTCTTTCCTTGCTGCACAAGGACACAGTGTGAAGGTGCTGGACCTTGAACCGGGAAGAGCAGCTGAGTCAGTGGGGGGAACACGATCGCGGACTTTGAACCTTCAAAGCTGTAAGTGACATGAACTTCTTCTGACAATTCACCTAGTGCCAGGGAGTAGAAAACGGGGTTAAACATATGTTGCTTATACTAATTGTTATCTACAGTATTATGTAATTTCACTATGAAAATGACACAGTAATAATATTATGGTATAGTTTAGGGAAATATTGACACTTGGACAAACTGAATGAAAGGTTTATTCATCTATATTTCTTACAACTTCATGTGCAGGAATGATTACCTCAGATTAAATTGGAGGAATCAAAAGTCAGGGCCCAAACACAGCAGACTGGTGTGTGAGTTTGTCAGTTGGTCAGCTATGGCATGAGCCTTAGAACTCTGACATCACAGTGGTGGGCTGGCCTGGCTACTGCAGAACCATCACTTGTCCTAGTGGTGTGCCCAGCATCTGTGTGCTAGTCTAGCCACGTCTCTCCCTACGGCCAGCATAGGGAACGGGAATGTTTCTAGGAGCCAAAAAGGACTCCACTCCTGGAATTCGTCCACAGGCCCATGGTTCTGGGTAATCTTCTCATCCTCTACTTGTGATCACCCAAGCTGACTAGTAGTCCAGGAGGAGTTGTGAACTTGTTAACCCAGATGGCGAGTAACTGGTCATTTTGTTGTTGATAACATGTGAGGATACTCAGGTTCTGCTGATATGGCACTGCTGACCTCCAGAGCAGGCTCTGTATCATCAGGGAGACAATTCTTTAGCTCCATGGGAAGCAGTTTCCCCCTGAAAAGCAATCTACAGAGGAGCTTTCCTGTTTAGGAAAGAGTTTTGTGTTATTCCCAGGCCATAGGTTTAACTTTTATGGCCACATACACCTGTTAGAGATGGTCCTAACTCAAGTAGTTCACATCTAAACATGGCTTTGTGTTAAAATTTAGATACTTGCAGTATGATCTGGTGCTTTTTAGCACTGCCACACTGCCTTAATGAGAATACTGATTTAGGTAAGATGGGGAGCCTATTTAGTGTATAAATAATCATGCCAACCTGAGACCCAATTGTAAGTATGTCTTGACAAACATCATTAAAAAATGCTGGATGACAGCTCTGATCTGGAGATCCCACTTGATTAGCTTAGGCCTACTAGGGCAGTCAACCCTATGTGAAGGTTTTTCACACTTTTTCAATCTGTACTCTCTTTTTGCAATTGACATATTCCTAGGTTGTCATATAGTGTTTAAGACTTACGTTTTGGGTGGGTTGATGGGGGGACATTCTGCCTACCAGCCTATCTAGCAAGCACTCCTTCCGTCACTCCACCAACGGTTGTCCAAGGTTACCAATGGCCTTCGTGTTACTGAATCCGATGATCAGTGCCTGCTGATCTCACACCACACCTTCCACAGCATTTGATGTGACCAGTGGCTTCCACCTTTTCTTTCTGCTCTGACTTGCTGTTTTCTGGTTTCCCCTAGATTCTCCCTTGAGGGTCTTCCCCATCTGTCTGCGTCTCTGACCTCTGCTCTTTCAGGCTTTTAAACACAGAACCCCATTACATTTAGTTGGAGATCCTTTTTTGGGAAAGTGAGGCTATAATTTGGTCATGTGTCACCCCAAATGTTTGGCATAAAGCTCATTCTGTCAGTTGTTTTATCATGGCTCTGTGGTGTTTGATGTTGAGCAGGCCCAACCGTGGTTGTAAAACTGATGGCCCAGCAGCCATGACTTCACCGGAGCCCCCCCAACGCCGCCTCCTGCTGCATGGACCTGTGAAGCTGGCCAGTAATAACCAGGTCAAGAAGCGTCATGCCTTTCTGTACAGTGATGTGCTGCTCATTACAAACAACAAGTAGGTGCATTCCAAGCATGCTTTCCTGGTTTAAAATCATTTTTGTGTACTTTCTCTAAGTAAACAGAGTGGTTTAGTTTGGTCTCTGCAAATGTTTTGGGCTTCTCCCTTAATTATGAATTATTCTGTGAAGATTTATTCTGCATCTTTTGCTTGTAGAGAATGCAATCAAGAATAGGAGGGTCAGGGTTCCTCTTTTCTTGGGATTCGTACATATGATAAAATAGCAAGCAGATAATTGAAGGTTCTGGCAAATGTAGACTGTGTTCTTATAGGAGGATAGACGTGGTGCAGAGAATAAGGTAAAGTGTCAGAGAGGAGTCCTTGCAACATTTAAACTGCCTTTGGCATGAGAAGCAGCCGCCTGTTCTAGACTGAGTGCCCCAAGCTGCCTGACTCAGGTGACCAGAGGCCCTGCTGTGCTAAGGCTCCTTCCTCCAGGATGTTATGGGTCTTTCCACACGAGGTCTCCTGTGTTGCATGATTAGATGGACTCCAAGAGTCCTACACTGCTGTGCCCTGAACCCTGAGCATCTTTCTTCAGGCTTGTCACTGCTTGCTTCTATAATTCACTTGAAAGTTAGAGTTGACAGTGAGGAAGACAACATGTCAAAGTGAAGCTGGGTTGGGCCACACCTTTGTCCAGCAAGGACACTGCTGAAGCTGCTGATCACCCTGTGACTGTAGCAGAAAAGTGTGAGCCGTTTTCTGCACTTACTCATCACACTCTGAGCACTCGGCTCGGATGCATTTTGCATTGTGGTTGTGATTTGGCTGTAGACTGTCGGCTATGGCAGTACAGCCTTAGCCACAATCGTTGAGGCACGTTGTTTGAACCAGACCTTAAGAAGGGAAATTTGAAATAAGCTATGGTTATTACAGCGGTGAAGAAACTTGTTTTCTGCCGGGGGCCATTTGAATATTTATAACATCATTCATTGAATGAGTCAAAGTGCCAACATTAAAAATTATGAATTTATTGCATTTTGAATCCAGCCTGCAGTTGCCTTGACCAAACTATCCCAAATGACTTTTCTGTCCTCATACAGCCTGGGAACCAGATGCTCCCCACTCCTGCTCTAAAAACTCGAGATTCAAATGTATTTGAAATCTTTCCGCACTAAAGCTATTCCAAGACTTGAGTCTGTCTCTCTTATTTGGAAATAATTCATGTAGTATTTAAGGATTTTTTCCAACTCCCCACAATACTGTTGAATTCAGTAAGATATAGATAACCAGGGAATGAGTTTAAAATGTAACATTTTTTAAAATGTAACATCTTTAAGACAGAGTTTGCTGTGTACTTACTGCACTCAGTATTAAGAAAGGAAACCACCCAGCGATGGCCCATCTGTGTTGTAGGTGCCCTGGGTCATCCCTCACTTAGGACACACCCAGCAATGGCCCTTCTGTGTTGTAGGTGCCCTGGGTCATCCCTCACTTAGGACACACCCAGCAGTGGCCCATCTGTGTTGTAGGTGCCCTGGGTCATCCCTCACTTAGGACACACCCAGCAATGGCCCATCTGTGTTGTAGGTGCCCTGGGTCATCCCTCACTTAGGACACACCCAGCAGTGGCCCATCTGTGTTGTAGGTGCGCTGGGTCATCCCTCACTTAGGACACACCCAGCAATGGCCCATCTGACCCTCACTTGTACTGTGCACTAAGAGGGAATATGTGGGAAAGAGCTGTCCCCATCACATTTAAGAAACAAACATCTCATTTGATAATCTTTCTCTAGGTACAAAAAGCAGTTCAAAATCAAACTCCGGGTTCCAATAAACAACATATGGCTTGCTAAAAATACTGTGGAGCATGGTGACAGTCCTGAATTAAAATCACTGAAGTTGGGATGGCCTTTGCAAAATTTTACGGCTAAGTTCTCGTAAGTACCACTTCTGAATCCTGTAATATCACTTTTTTTTATGAATAGTAGTAGTCATCTTTGCCTAGCCCAGGAAATATACAGATGTGTAATTAAATTCCCCACAAACGTAATTTTGGGAAAAGGAAATATTTTGATCTGATTCTATAATTACCACTGACTTGCAATGCCTTCAGTCATGGCATTTGTGTGTCTTCTACTTTGTCAAAGTTTTTTTTCATTCACTGGTGTATTTCTGAATGCCTTTAACAGCTGTGGCTGTGTCAAACTGGCACCAGGCCTCACAATTCCTTTTAGATCTCACTTGTGAGTGGTGGATGTACAAGCACTTATGCCACCACAGGCTACTTCTCAGATGCATTCATAGGAAGCTGATCGAAAGGGTGGAGTAGCCAGGACCTAAATTAGTTGCCTTGAAGTGAGGTGCATTTATTTCATCATACCCCCACCCCCTTACACTGCTTTATTCATTTTAATACAGCTGTCAAATTACAGGCAATGTATTCAAAATTGGATTGCGTATCTAGGTTAACAACAGTGATTTTAAAAAACTACAAGATGAGTGTTTAGCCTAGCACTTAAGAAACTTCTATCCTACGTTGGAAAACCCAGGTTCCACTTCTAGTTCTTACCTTGACTCCGGTTTCTTGTTAATGCAGACCTTGGGAAGCAGTGGTGTTGTCTTCAGGCACTGGGGTTCGGCTACCCACAGGAAGAGCCTGCATTGAGTTCTCAGCTCCCAGAGACATATTTGGTAGTTGTGGACAATCAGGAGGTGAACCAGCAAATTGGAATTCTGATTGTCTCTCACATTCTTTTTATTACATTTAAAAATTTATTTTGTTTTATGATATAGACACAGGCTCTGGGGTTGCCTGTGCCCTTCCCCAAGGTCTCTGTCTTCCCCATTGATTTCCCCTCTAGTACAGTGGATGTCATTCATGAACAGTCACAAGTCCATCATGCTGTTATTGAAGTGTTTCCCTACAATGCAGGCATGGACATTGTCAGCAAGTCCATCAGCTTACTGTTTGGATGTATTCAGTTCTTTCACTGGGTATCCATCTCTGGTCTGTATGCACAGAGACACAGAGTGCTTTGTCTCCATATCTGAATGGATCAGTCCCCACTACACTTCCATTATATATCCCCTGAAATACAGAGCCAGTGAGCACAGTCCACAACAGGGGAAAATGATAAAGTTTCATCAGCATAAAGTTAAAAACACATGCTGCAAAAATAAACATGCCTCTCAAGATTGGTGAAAATGGGAATGGAAAACCCTCTTGTAGGTATAGATGTTAGTGCGTGACGCTTGTGGTGCTGAGGGAATTACATGATGTGGTGTAGGATCTGGTGGCAATGGGGAATTGGGATGGCTGCTTACTGAGTTCAGAGTTTATTCTTGGGATAATGAAAATACTCTGTAACAAAATATTATTACAGAGTTTTGCATGCACAGGATGGTGAATGTACCCAGTCTCACAAGTGCTCGATTTTATGTGATCTGTAGTTAGCCATACCTGTTCTGATGCTAGCAATTTATAAATCCATGCGTGTTTGATCCTTAGCAGATACATCCATGATATTTCAGAAAGGATTTTAAGCATTTGTCTTTTAGCAGTAGGAGAGCTGACATTCCTCACACATACTTCTGAAAAATGTTTCCTATGTATTTGTTTAACATACGCTAATTCTACAATCCCTATGAACAATTACAGTAATATGGATTCCACACGCCCACCCCCCACAAGTTATATCCTTATTTCTGAATTGAGTATTCCATCCACATGGTAGTTTCTTCATTTGGACTTAACCTGAGTCATAGTGTATTTTACATTTATATAACACTTCAAAATACAAGAGCACTCAGGTTTAATTAGTGGAAACTTTCCTGTGGTCACTGAGTAAGCATCCCACTGTTGAAACTCGGGCTTTAGTTTCAGATCAGTTTCTGCTGTGGAAGAGCAGAATCCATCCAGAGCCCACGTGTAGAGGCAGGGAAAAGTAGCACTTACACCTGAACTACTGTTGCTGTCGAATGCCTGCTAATATATTTATCTAAATTGAAATTCTAAATCACATGGAATCAATTTTTTTACATAGTGTAATATTTTCTCCCTCTTCTCTGTTTGCAGGTCTGTGGAACTGAAGGATAAATGGCATCGCTTTCTGGAAAGGTATTTCTGCAGGATACACATTTTGTGTCTTTAGTTTGTGATCAGAGAACATAATCTCTGGAAACAATGCCACCACATGAAACCTCCTTAATAACACTTCAGATCATCTTCAGACTGTTTCTCCCTTGGATATATTCATTGTTGAGGAAGTTCTAGATGCACCCCTCATTCTTTCTCTGCCTAAAACCTTTTGAATGAAGCAACCATGGTCCTCAGTATATAGTAAATTCCCGTAAATCCAGGCTGCTGTGCTGGGTGAGTCTCACAGCAACACTGCCTGTTACCCTTTTTAGGTCGTGTGTTGGTGATGTCAGTTCCTTCAGTGCAGGCAAGAATGCTCAGTTGACATATCACAGAAATTATTTTCAAGACCACATGTTCCTTTCCCAAATTACTTTCCTACCCATATTTTGACCTTGGTAAGGCACTCTAAATGCAGATGTTTTCCATGGATACATCTTATAAGAGTAAAAATGCTACAGATATATGAGCATAGACATGCATAGTCTACAAATATGTGTCTTCAATAACTCAAACAAAATTTTCACATATAATGAATTATATATATATATATATACATATATATAAACATGGGTTGATTTGAAAAGAATGATTGGCTAATTTATTTGTGTATTTTATGGATTTTATTAGATCAATCACCCAAAGCCAGAAGATGGATGGATTGCAGAATACTCTGGTTAAAATCACTACCAGTAATATTAATAATTCTTCCAGTGTAAGTATGCTTTTCACCAAAAAAATTTAAACTACAATTATATGACTTAGCCATAATGAAAGAGACACAGGGATAGGAGGGCTGGAGAAAGTGACAGGAGTGAAAAAGAGAGAAGGGAGGAAGAGAGGAGAGGAGAGGAACTGGGAGTGTTGGAGGGTTAGTGAGAGCGTGATAGAAGAACCTTGTATTAATGTATCTTCAGATGTACATGCAATACTTCATGTGTATCAAGTAAGAGATTATGTGAAGCAATGGAATCTGGTGATTCAGTGCTTGTGCTAAAAACGAGAATCTCCTGTTGAATATCCATAGAATTTCATTCTTAAAAACATTATTTTTCTAAGGCAGTATTCTGGGAAATAAATCTTTCCCTCTGATTTTTACTACTTTCAGATGATGATTTCATTTCCAGTTTTCATGTTTGTTAAAATACTTTCATTTATTCTGATAGAATATTTTAAGAGAATGCAATGTACAAACTAGAGATGGGTATGCCATGCACCGTATAGGCTGTAACCCAGATGTGCCTGTTTGGTTGACATTTTGTCCTGTTTGGATTTTTAAAAATTTCTTTTCATTGTCCCTCTAGATAGGTGTCTTCATGTGCCTTTTCTGAAGTCAGTTCCATGTGGTGTACCCTTTAATCCTTGAACACCTGCACAAGCCTAAATAAAATCATATTCTTGTGCAGCCACCGTCCAGTCCTCACCTGGAAATTGAACACCAATTAAAACAATGCTTCCACCTGTTTTTCATATTCCAGTTGATAGTCACTTTGTGATGCTCCCTTTCTGGGACAGGACCCACTCCAGGGTCAGCTGCTGCTCTGAGCTACTTACACCTAACTTCTACTTTGCCAGAACTGAGTAGAATTCTGAAGGGATGAAGCATTTAGGAGAGCAGAGTGTGTCTGCCTCATTTTTTTGAATGCTGTTGGAAGGAGCAGTTTCAATGGGATCACACTTGATTTCTGAAGTTAGGGTACACTAGCCAATATGTCATTGGGTGTGACCAACACAACAGATGTACTCTGTGCTTTATGCCAGTGTCAGATCACACAAAATGCCATTGCAGGGGAAAAAGATAGTTCAACAGAGTTGTTTGCAGCAGATATTCATACAACACCAATGCTACTCATTCATATTGGGAGATCTGTTTCCTTCTAATGTTCATTAATTTTATCTCACAGAAACAATCGTTTCCTATAGTACATTCCAGTTCTAGTGCATGTTGAGTTCCTAAAGTTCTTTCTCCTGAAAATGGATGTTTCCAGTTCACTACTGAATGGCACTTTTTGACGAATCTTGAAAAAAGATGTTTTAGCTGATATTTTCTTCTGCACACGTTTTGCTCCACTGCCTGTTGTTCCACATGCTTTCTGGTGACTAGTCTAAGCCTCCTCTACTGATCACCTGTGTGTACGTCTTTCCTGCTTCCCATCCTGTTTTCAGTATCTTCTGTTTCTGGTGTGGAGTAATTCAGCAATACTGTGTTAGAACAGTCACAGGGTGCTGAAGCTCACCTCAGGTCTTTGAGTCTCCCCTGACTGCAGAGAACAGAGTGATTGCCAGCACCAGCAGCCTATGAAGGCCCTCTCTTGGTATCTTGTGCCAACGGCCTGTAGAAGGGTGTGAATCTGGGCACCTCACAGTTCCAGACCTGTGCACCACCCCCTTCCTGGCCACTAGCCCAGGTTAAACACCAGTTGGGGACCTGTCCTCTTGACAGAATCAGAGAATTACATTCCTCTGTGTAGAGTAAACTGCTTGTGCTTAGTGAGGCATGCATTAGAGCCACCACAGCCACCATGAGATGCTGGTCCATCCCCTCCAAGTTCCTTCCTAACTAAACGACAGCTGGTCCACCCCTCGCATCTAAATGTGCCTCGTGCTCTCTGGTCCAGCTGCTTTGCGGATGAATGGGGAAAACTGTGCGCCTTCCCTGCAGTGACCAGCCAGGAGTTTTTCTTCCTCTCTGGCTGCAGTCTGAACCCAGAATCAGTGGGTGTGCAAGACTTCACATCTGATAATGTCGCCCGTGATTCCGGCTGCCATGGTCTGCTCCCATCTCGGTCTCCGTGATTCCGGCCACCATGGTTTGCTCCCATCTCTGTCTCTGCTTCTGGCATTTCCTCCAGTTTCCAGCTTTGTGTGTCCTCCCACTGCTGCTTGACCTCACCATCCACACTGCTCTGTGGTGTGTTTGTGGCTTCTGCAGAATTTCTACCTCAGGATTCTAACCAACTCTCATCTCCTTTGCTAACCTTTCCTAGTCATCCATCTTCACCAACTCTTTTACTTGAATTTATTTTGTTTACAAAGATATCAAGATCACAAGGAGAGGCAGGTATCCTGGTAATGATTATTTTGAATGTAATGCTTCTGTATATCATGATAAACCATTATTTTATGATCTGCGTGTTATAAAAAGATGATTCTCCTTCAAAATGAAGGGAAATTATCTGTAAATGGATAATGCAGAGCTTCAAATTTCTGTGGAAGGGCTTTCAGGTAGCTCAAAAATAGGACTTAAATATTGAGCATTTTTGTTCTTGAACTGTGGATTCACAGTGTCAATGAATATGGGGAGTGAAAATCTAAGTAGGTGTGATGCCTGTCTTTGTGAGGGCGCTTCCTACAAAGTGGTTTAGTAAGAATGTCCTCCACAGTCGGTTCTTAACCTCACATGACCAAGACTGAACATAAACAAGCAACCAGCCAGGGAAGGAGAGGGACCAGCCCTTCATTGCAGAACAATTCCCTGTGAAGGAAAGAATTTTTGCTGCAGAGAATCAGTCCCTTTACGGGTCCTGCCTGAATTGACATTCTTTCTCTTTGATCCTATGTTATGTTTTCCATACCATATTAAACTATTTCTTATACTTTAATGAAAGTTTTTCTCCTGGCTCTGAGTTATGTAAAGTGATGCAAATAAATTATTCAGCATTGACACTTTCTATTTTTTATTTGATAGTCCTCAAATTTGTCCTTTAACTGGGTAAGGATTTTATAATTGTGTAATCATATGCTGAAATGTTTCTCCATATCACCAGTTTATATTCTCCTTTTCTCTTTTACAGTCTGCCATTTTAGCAGGTCACAATTTAGACACCATCAGGGATGTTATCAACATGGCATTGCCAGGGCTAGGATTAACTGTAAGTAACCTGAGAACTGCTTTAAAATAACAACTTTGATCTTTGATAAATGTATTTCCATGTTGCTACTGGTACATAGGTACCTACAGTGTGTATGTTTGTATGATGTACTATGAGGCATAAGGGACCAACTGCATATACAATGTGTATTGCCCATAGAAACATGAAATCATGGGGTAGAATGCATTAGGGATATTTGTGTATGGTCATTGCTCTTATGTTTTGATTTTAAACTTTGCATGAGCTGGAAGGCATAGTTTAATAAAACATGGGTATAATTTCAGATGACTATTTCCACAGGTTTTAATTTGAATCTCATAAAGGTAAAAAGCATTTTGTCAGCTTTCTAATGTCTTAATAAGAAAATAGTAGACGTGTGTTTGGATTGCTGTTTCTGTACACTGTGATTACCCTGATTCCATAACTGCTGACCCTATTGCTCTATCTCATAATCTCAGCATGAAGATCCCTAAAGTACATGTCTGATTTTTTGTTTGTTTTGAGAATCAGAGTACATACCAAGGCAGAGAGGGGGAGAAAGAGAAGCAAGCAGAAAGATGAGAGAAAAGCAGATACAAGGAGCATTCTCCCTTCCATTGGTTCAGTCTCCAGATGGCTAGAGTGCCCTAGGATGTCCTGGAGCCAGGAATATAACTGATGAACCCCGAGTATTTGAAAGGACCTGATTACTCGAGCATTTTCAGTTACCTCCCAGAGTGTACCTTTGCAGGAAGCTAGAGCTGGAATTGAAGTCCAAGTGTTGTGATACAGTTCTCAAGGATCTTATCCACCTGCTAAAAATCCTCTTATTGTGAATGTTGACATAAAATATATGAATAGAGTCGTGCTTTAGATACTGGTCCTGAGAATGACATGCCCTGTACCTGTAAAATTCAGTAAAGGTAAGGTGTGAGTGAAAGCTGGGCTTCTGGGGAATGTGTATAGACACCTCTTGTATGTTTTGTGTTTTAATTTCCTTTGTTTGGAACAGAGACACACAGGCACACGTAGTCGAGAGTTCACTACTATGGACAACCTCCACAAATGCTTAGCATAATAGCAGGGCTCATTCCTGGAGCTGAGAAGCTCATCCAATTCTCCTGTGTAGGTGGTGGGAATCCAGATACATGGGCCATCAGTGCTGTGTTGGGATGCACATCCTCAGGATTCCGAGAGGATCCAGTGGCAGTGTCCCGGGTCCAGTGTCACGGCTTAACCCCACACCCTCTGTTGTGGGTAGTGAGTTTCCTATCTGATTTCTAACCCATTACTTTTCTTTTTTAAGTGATTGCATCCTGACAGATGCATACATGTGGCCTTTATTGTTGATGTTTTTCCTGATAGAAATTAGCAGATTTTTAATATGTATATGTGGTATTTGAGATGAAGTGAAAATTCCACACAAATGAGAAGTGACTAAAAGCCAAGGATGCAATGGCATTTATATTGGGACCATCAGAATCCTATCCTCACTATCACTGAAGAGCTTGCCATTCTATCAGCAGAAAAATAAGGAACAATTTGATAGTATGGGTTCCTGGAAAATGTTCCCTATAACTGTGAAAGCTCTATACTGTTCTAATATTCAAGATTTTTCTAATGTATTCAAGTCTCCTAAAAGCTGCCAGGGCAAGCAGAGTTGGTATAAGAAACCAATTATTTCACTGCAGCACAAATGAGTTATACATTTGAAAGAAGGATGAATTGCTGAGTTTCTGTGTACTGAGTAAAACATACACCTCTGCACTGAAGTCTAGTGAGTAATATATGTGAACTCTGAAGAAGAGCTAGGCCTTGGAGGAGAGTGAGTTGTTATATGAATGGGGTTG
The DNA here is from genome assembly GCF_030435755.1 of Ochotona princeps. Lineage (NCBI taxonomy): Eukaryota > Metazoa > Chordata > Mammalia > Lagomorpha > Ochotonidae > Ochotona > Ochotona princeps. The sequence goes on from NW_026699444.1 coordinate 378,002, forward strand.
GTGACAAAGATTTGACTTTAAATATAGTTGATTTTATCTAATGGCCAGAGTTTTTCTTGGAGTCTTATCAGAAAAAAAGGAATTTCAATTTACAGATAAGTGGATCCCATTTGTATCTGTATGTGCCAGTTAAGGCACTGCAGCATAAGGGTTCCATACCTTCAAGCAAGAGTTTCGTTAGATCTTCCTGCTCCTGAGTAATTTTTAGGCAGTGAAGCTATGTGTATGTAAATGGATATTTGTGTGAGAGCCTCCATGCCTGCTAGTGCATTTCCTGAATAATCAAGGCTATCATCAGGCAATGAACGATTACTCCTTGTGAATCTCATTTTGGCTTGCTCGCTCCTGAAAGGAATTAAAACATTGAACAGAAACATATTGATGTGCTCATTTCAACTGGCATTTCTAGAGTTGCGTGGGTAATCACGTTCTTGTGGCCTGCTTTTCCAGCTGAGAACCCTGCTTTCTACCATCCCCACAGTAAGAGTTGTGGGAATGGAAGCTGATGGGTTAGTTCTGCTTTCTCTTCCTTGCCTTCTGGTCCTGTGCCTGTTCTTTCTGGATGGCTGAGCTTATGATGTCATGTAGGTGTCACCTTGTTTAGGCAGTCCTGGCAGACAGTACTTGTACATGAACAGAGTCATGGAAAAGAAAATCATACCATTCTCCTAGGAGTCTGCTGATGGCTGAAAGAATGATCAGGAGTAGACTTGTCTTCGTTAGTGTAATAGCATAAATGTGATTCCTTAACCCTTAGGCCACTTTGTTGAGCAGAATTGTGGATCAGATAGTATTGGCCCTGGTCCCAGTTATTTTCTTCTTTGGAAATGCAGAAATGCTCTGGAAATACATGTTTAAGTATTCTCTGATGAAAACATGTTTTGAGGCCAAGTCCTTTTTTTCTCCAAGGGCTCAGAAAGAGATTACCAGCTGTGGGTCCATTATGGTAAGACTGAGGCCCCATTCCCACTCATGGGTAAGTGTTCTGGAAAATAAAAACATATTAATTATTTCAAAATTGCACTTAAAAAACCTGTATATCCATGTTTGCCCAAAAGGTTAAAAGCTCTCATAAAGGAGACAACCTCTTGCAATCGTCATTCACCCATTTAAAAGTGCAGTGCCACATGCTCATTCCACGGCAGACACAGGTGCCTGATCTCTGACTTCATACACTGGTTTTTAATATAGAAGGAACAAAAATAAAGTTTGTCACCTGCTTTTACAGGTGCAGATGAAAGTTATTTCTTGGACTTGTTCCTTTGGTATGAAATGAAAATTGAATCGAACTTCATTTTCTCAAGCAGATGATGGATACATATGTCATTTAAATTCCCCATTTCACCTTATGTTCCATAAGACACTTGTGTGTTTTTCTTTTCATGATGCTGTTCCATAGGCAAAGGGGAGCTTGAGTTGCACCAGTGCAGTGCCTACACTGACAGTAAGTGTGATTGATTATACTTCTCACCATCAGCCTGATATAAAATGAGATTCTTCTCTGCCTAGGCCATGAAAATCCATACACAATTCAGGAGCACTATTATCGAACTTCCATCCGTCAGTCCGCACTGGGGAAGCCCACCTCTCCCCATATCCTTCTGGAGTCCACCCCAGAGATCTTAGCTGATGGAAAACTGCAGTTTATCCTGACATGCCAGGGCAAGCCAAGACCCCAGCATAGAGGTGGTGAGTACTTTTATTAGATGCAATGCCCTGCTCTCAGGACATATCTGCATTCCTGAGAACAAAATCAGAACACAAATAGATTATAACACCAAGGTGTTCTGACACCAAGGTCTTCCCTGTGTGGGAGGATGAATATGAAAAAACAAAACCAGCTTGAGAGAAATGGTTTGAAATCAGAATCCAGCACAGTTTAGGATTATGCTTGTTCTAATGTTAGAACTTCTGTCAGCTCTAGATGTCCTGTGCATTTTCCCAATAAAATTAAGCATGTATAAACCTGGGTATCTACAGAAATTGCCTTCTGAGGGGTAGATGTAAGGGCACAGTGAGTTAAGATGCATCTTACAGTGCTGGAATCCCGTTGTAGCACCAGTTTGACTCCCAGCTGCTCCAATGATAATAGACCTTGCTGGCGGTGTGCCTGAGGTGGCAGCAGAGGGTTACCCAATCCCTGGGCCCCTGCCTCCAACGTGGGAGACTCAGGTGGAGTTCCCGTCTTCAGCCACATCCCTTGATGTGTGGCCATTGCAGCAGTGAATGAGTGATTTGAAGATTTCTTGGCGTGTCCTTATGCATTGCAAATAGATCTTTACCAGAAATCACATCACTTCTGAAGGTCCAAGAAATGATGACTTCCCATCTCAGGTGGGAGATCTGAAGGAGAGTTAAAAGTTTTGGCACTGAATTCAGATTGATTCTGTTTGGGCTGAAGTGACTGTGGATAGTGTGCTAAATTGATTTTTGTTATTATGTAACAACATTTTATGCTCAATGGGTGTGTTAAAGTCTACCTCTCCTCCAATTCTGGCCTTGAGATCTGACTTCTGAATCCACTGATTAGGCTTAGCAGGATATACATACAGTCCAGTGTGGGGTGTTCATGATTCAAAGGCAAAAACTGTTTGAGAAGTATCGCTGCCAGAAGAATTGAGCTTGAAAAGCATCCTCATCCTTAGGAGATGAGACACAAAGAGCAAGACACATGGAGATAGATGCTTCCTGTTCTTTTCTTCACTCCATAAATGCCATGATTGTGCCAGGGTCAGGGCCGAAAGTTGGGATCTTACCCATGTCACCCTTGTGAGAGGCAGGACTGGAGCTGGAAGTTGGGGACTTATTCATGTTGTGTTTGCTAGAAGCAGGAACTTAATTTTGTTAGCCAGGGCCTAGATTTGTAAGAAGTTGGAATTGGAACCTGGAGGACATCAGACTCAGGTACTCTGATATGGGCTTCAGGCATCTAAGTCAATAAACTAAACACCTGCCTGGCACCTTATAGGTAATTTGGAGGAAAATTCATAATGCCACATGGATGTAACTAGCTAATTCAGGTGGTATTAACTTGTATGTGGAAAGGACTCAGTTCCTCTCTTTTCTAACCCTGACCTCCCCCTCAAAAAAAATCTGTCAAATGGAAAATGTAGAAAGAAAATCTGTCATTGTAGGTGTAATCTAATCAATTTACTTTCTCTTCAGCATTTTTCAGAAATTATTTGTCTTGCCTGGGCGCTGCAGCAAGCCAGGACGGCCTGTCTCTGGACACTGATTCTTCTGCACAGCCGGTTAGGCTTCAAATGAATGATCTTACAGCAATCATTTTGTTAGGTATCATTATGATCGTTATGCCTCCTGAGCGCTGAGAACCTGAGGTATTAAGTGTCCTCTTACAACTGTTTCAAATGTGACAATCATTTGTCAGCCCTTGGCTTTGGCTGACTGGTTCTCTTATTGTGACCTCAAAAACAAGCACAGTCTGATTAGGAATTGCAGTCTTACTTGAAACACAACAGGAAAAGTGGTAGTCGATCTCACTGGTTTCAGCAGTGTCCTCCAGTGACTTGCTCACTGACGTAGGAAAGGTGCATATCTGATTCCCTGAGTCCACAGCCCCTCATTTGCAGCCTCTTGCTTGAAGTGTTCCTCTACTCCCTTTGTCTAGATGACTCAGACTTCTCACACAACCTCTCTCACATGAGTTTGGTTTGTATTTAAAATGCTTAAACACATTATTCTCAAATGTGTTCATACTTCTATCATAAGAGAATGTGTTGAATAAAGGCCACAGAACTTGGCCCTGTTATTTCCAACAAGGATTTTTAATAGCATGCACACTGGTTGATTGCCCAGTGTATCTGTTTGTTCTCTCCTGTGTATAAGGAGATACCTCCTGGGTGGGAAGGAATTTATCAGACTAGGTCCATCTTGGACATTCTCCCAGACCTTACTCCATTCACAAGTTCAAGGAGCTCCCAGGGTCCTGATCAAGATGATGTCATCAATGGGTGAAAAAGTATCAGGTAATACATTATGTTGCAGGCATAAAATATAAAGAGCCTAATAAATGACAAATTCCCTGTGATATTTGTGAAACACGTCTTGCTCTATTGGCATTAAGATGTAGAAGGCAGTGAAAATCTGGTATAATAGGCATGCAGTCAAAGAAGGCATTCTGTCATATGTGGGCCTTCACCCTGGTTTTAGATGAGTGTGGGCAGCCACAGAATGTAAGAATGCAGCCCGTAGTTATTTAGATAAGGATGGGCTGATGTCAATAACGGTGGCAATGATATCTTCCTAGTTGGGAAAAACAGGTTTTTGGAAATAGTAACAGCAGGGTAGATGATAGAGATTGATTCACTGGAAGCTTGAAGAAGAAAACTTTGGTTTAAAAGTTTGATTTCTTGGAAGAGGAAGATGAGGTTAAAATCAGCATTCAAAACCATTCAGTGTATGGGCATTGGTTAGATGGATGACTGGAAAATATACTTAGAGGCACTGAAGCAGATTTCCTTTCTTCCCATCAATCAGCTCTTGCCATGTTAATTCATGCACTGTATCTGTTCCTCTGCAGATCCGGCTCATGTTCTGGGCTGGTGGTTGTGAAACATCCTGTAATTTGTTTACGTTTTATTCCTCGCAGGAGATGCTTCGCTTTTTAAGGCAAAATGGGCCATCAACAAAGGGTGTTTTTCAAAACATTGACAACATAAAATCATTTCTGTGTCTCAAGGAAAGAATTATGTTTGGAAATACATTAAATTGGGAGAATGAGTCTCCATTTGTCGTGGCATGTCAGGAGCCATGCACTATAGCCACACTGAAGCCATTTTGAATATAGACCTATGGGACAGTGGAAAACCCCCGGTTGGCTAGATGCTTGGGAAAGAAGTTATGAAACTAATCACACGCTTAGCTTCAATTGTTCCTAGCAACTGTTTCAGAATGTGATTGATGCTGTACTTACCGATATCTTGTTACTGATTACCTACGCTATTGTCGATATGTTGGTTACTATTGTTGATATGGTGGCTGCTCAAGAACAATTGGTCTTGAGACCATGGCTTGCGTCCCAGTTTCTCTTTCCCTGAGCCTTAGTTACTGAAGAATATAAAAACCCTCAGTTGAAATCAATAAACTGACAGCTTGATCAGACCTACTGTCTTGCTGTCCATTCTTTGTGTCTCTTGTCCCTTCATTCTCTCCTAGGTGGCTGCGACCCCGTTGACTGTCCTGCTGGACAGGACAAATTGGCGCCCAACGTGGATGTGTGCAGACCACCGACAGAGAGAACGCCGTGCCATCATTCATGGAGAGGCCTCTCGTCAAAAAGGAACACCGGTTGAGCAGTTTCACGGTTGACCCGCTGGAAGTCGAGCTCGTGGGAAATATTCACGGCGCAAATCTTACGGAGCCAAGGTAAGATGGGACAAGCATTATCATAACATGACCTATTCTTGCAAGGTCTTATAGATTCATTCAAGACACGAGGAATTAGGGTGAAAAGAAAGACCTCAAAACCTTTTTGGATTTTGTTGGTCTGATTTGTTCCTGGCATCCCCAGGATGGTTCTATTGATGAGAAAACTTGGTGTAGAGTAGGTGATTGTTTTAAAGATTATTGTGAGGTTTTTGAGCCTGAGAAAATTCCTGTTACTGCCTTTAATTATTGGACTTTGATTTATGATATCCTAAAGATTGAGTCTCAGAATCCAGATTTACAGATTTTGGCTTCTGAGGGAGAATGATCTCTTAAAGAAAGTCACTCTCGGCTGTCCACACCTATCCCCTCACCTTCCCCTGGTTCTCGACCATCTTCTGTCATTATAGATATTGAGGCAGAGTCCAGTGCCAAACCCCTTGATCAATCTGCCCCAGAAGCTATACTCTCTCAGAATAATAGTCAATCATGACGCCTCTCACCCACCTCCACCTTATGCTTCAGAAGCAGCAGCTCCTTCAGCCCCTGCCTCATTACTAGAAGAGGAGCCTGTAATAGAACCCCGTAAGAGTGAGGCTTCAGATCTCCCCAAGAAGAGTGTAATATGCTGCCCTGTTATTCAGACCCCTGCAAGAGGTGGTGGACACCACATCACAAACATCAACCTCTGCAGTTTAAAGATCTAAAAAAATATTAAGCAAGCAGTGAAAGATTATGGTACTCAGACACCTTTTACTCTTGCTTTTATTGAGTCCTTTTCAGGCATGCATCTCCCACTTCTTTACCCAACCCCTTAGCTGAGAGAGGCAGGGTAAGATAAGCCACTTAAGGTTTATTAAAAAAAAAAAAGAGAGAGAGAGAAAAAAAAGATAAGAAAAATGTGTTCTGTAACTTGACTTAACAAAAGTAATCTGATATAGAGTGGTCCAAATCCACTGTTAAATTAATTTAAAGCATGAGATGAACCTATGTGTGCTTGTTTTACAAAATATCTCCAGGTTAAAGTGTGTCGAAGAAGAGGTTGGAAGTTGCAACAGGTTTGAGAGTTATATGTCTCTGTTCTGACATGTTTGGTGTTTGTGCTTATGTTTTGTCAATATTGTTGGTGTTCTATTATTTTTGTCCGGACAAAACTAAATTTTGTTTTAATATTCTTTCTCCAGTTGTGTCTTTGTCTTGAATTGTTAAGTTGTTGTTCTTGTTCTGAATTGGGTGCGTGTGTGACTGACAGACGAGATGGGACGGACCATGACTAGCCCCTTTTCTCTCTCCTGGTAAATAATTTTAGAGAGGTCTAACAAATTTAACAGGACCTGGCCAAACCAGACTCTCCACCTCCACTGGGGAAAAAAATTCGTGTGTCATTTTCTTGCTGTTTGGTCTTCAGATTACAGTGTTGTCCTGGCATTGATTAGGTCTAACAGTATTCAACATGTTCAGTTAAATGCTAAAGGTACTTTTTGTTTAAATCATTTAGGCCTCTAAATTCTTCAGAGTTCTAAACCAAGTCTCATGACTTTGAGGGTTCTAGTAGGATACCTGGAACTCTCAAAGATTGAGATAAAATTTAAATAATGTACTTGTCATTTAAAATAATTTGGATTATAATCTCACAATATTACAAAATTATGCTAAATTTATTGCATCATATATGCTATTAAAATAGAAGAGCATTTATGTTCATTGGTCAAAATGTTTCCTACTCATGAAATTGATCCAGATTGTAAATTACTTGTGTTCTTACTTACAAGGAAATATGTGAAATTTTGACTTGCAGGAGAACAACGAATTCTTTAAAGATGTATAGTAAAATGGGTCATAATGTGTATGTTTTCTGAATGTTTGCCTTTAAAACAATGGAGTTGAAGTCTGATTCTTTGTGAAAAACAGTGTTTTAACATCTTCTTTTAACTAATTTTCATCTTATTGATAACCAAACCTGTTAACTAACTTCAATAAATTCCAAGGTAGTCTCTCAAGACAACAGCTAAATTTAAGTTTTTTCAGCTCTCTTGACTTCAATAAAACAGAAGTTTAGGGGAAGCTCCAGGCCCATCAGCCATAAAACAAGGAAGGGACATGCTTGGAGTCTGCCTTTTGAAAAATTTGGGACTTTGACTTTGTCGCTGTTGTGGTGATTTTTATCTGCCTTCATTTTAAAAGGGAAAAATTTCCAAATCAGCTAGAAAAAGACTGTTTGAAAAAACTTCTCTTTCCTGGTTTTGAGGAGGATTTGTGCTAAAATGTGTTTCCATGAATTAGGAGAAATGATTGAAATTTGCTTAAAGCCATTGTATTTAAAAGTTGGTATGCTTTTATTAAGAAAATGTCTTAAGAAAAGTTGAGGAATGAATCTTGTAAGCTTTACATATAATTGGCTATAATTTTAAAGATACTATTACAATATTGTGTAAGTCTTTAACATTGATACCTAATACATGCTGACGTTAAGATTGATATCTGTGTTAAAAAAAAAAAAACAGTTTTTGAAGTGTGCATACATAGCAATGCTAGTAAATGCCTAAAAATAAAAATATCTTCAATTGTGAAAACTGTTAAAAAATGTAAGCATTGAAGAAAAAAAAGAAGAAGAAGAAGAAATTGAAGTATTGAACTTTAAATAGCCTCTGTTTAATTGGTGACTTTGTCAATTGCCTATCCAGCTTCAGTAAGCTCTATTCTTGTTCCAATCTTTAAATTTGTTAAAGTTCTTAAAGTTATGAGTTGATTTTATGCACTAATCCTGTGTTTAAGGTTATATTTCCCTTTTGGTGACTGACTAAGGAAATACACATTTTGCCTTTCAGTTGGGTAATCCCTTGTGTTCTGTATATTGTCTTTGTTAAATTCTCATGATTTAAAAGAACTGTGTTTAAGGGTATTTTCTGGTATGTGTTTATTTTGAAATGTTTGGGTGATCATTTATAAGTGATAAAAATTTTTTTTTTTGATCTGTTGCTGTTTGAATCAATCTGACTAAATGAATGGATATTATAGTAAGGAATCTTTGACCAGATACTTTAAGGCCTCTTGGCATATTTAATAGGCTTAACTCTTTTGGTTCTGGGATTTCTAGATAGGCCCGACAGTCTCAAAGTCAGAAGAATGTGTTTCAAAAGTTGTATCTTTCTGCTAATGAAGTTAATTGTGGGACAAATAATTGATTAAATCTAAAAAAAAAAAAAATTGGGGGTGAGAGGGGATTGCAGAAAAGACATTGGGAAACCTTGCCAGTGGGGAACCTTGCCAGTGGGGAACCTTGCCAGTGGGGAGCCAGGATGGCTAAGTCTAAAAAGTACAAGAGTGTGTAAAATCCTACAGGTGGTATCACAATGCTAAACATAGATATTTTATTTTCTAGGATTCCAGCAAGCCTATTGTATCCATTAAAGCTAAAGTTTAATTGTAAACTATAGGTATGGTTTATTCAGATTACTAAAAGCAAAATATAACTCTAAAGAATTGGTAACTTTTACATATTTAAGAGAATTCTCAAATAGCTGTTGCAAAAGCTGTTTTGTTTTATGTGTTACCCGGTACACATGTACATGTTTATGAATGAGAATTGCTAAGCTAAATCCTTTTTTAAATTATGTATAGATGCATAATTAAGCTCTTAGAGAGTCATGTCTGTTACTGTATTCTTAGGACCTACAAGATCTGTTCAGCTCAATAGTTCTACACGATTTTAAATGGACTTACTGCTAGCGTACAGTTTCAAGATTGGCCATGGGAGCCCAAATCCTCAAAAGTTAGATGGAAAATATATGGGTATATGTATGTAAGTGCTTAATGATGACTCAGATGTCAGAAAATGTTAAAATGCTCCAACATGGGAAACAGCTCTTACAGCAGACTAATAGACTGACAATTTTGAGTAGCACTCAGTGGCCTCAGAATCAGCCCAAACGCCATTCTGGTCTGACAGGAGAGCCAGCAAGAGAGCAAGCATATCAGTGTGGAAAGCCAGGACACTGAGCTAAGAGTGTCCCTCCGTGAAGGAGCTCAGTGGTCCACGCCCCAGTGCAAAGAAGCAACCACCGAGGATGGTTGTGCTCTTCTCTCAATGGAAGAGAGAACTTCCACTTTGTGTGTTGCCAGGTCTAATGGGGTTGTTGTTGATTCAAGAGGCTTCCACAGCCTAAACATTGCGTGTCTGGAGCCTCAGGTGATCACTGACGTCACACATAAGAGTGCTAATTTGTTAAATCCACTAGAGTCACTGTGTACACTGGCTTCCCATGCAGGGCTGTATATTCAGAGTCATAGTAAAATTAATAGTACACCTTGCTGTATTTTAGTATAAAGATTTATCATCTCAGTTTCTTATTATGTCTGAATATTTAACTCTTTTGCTCTAAGAAGTCAGCTTGCATTTACCTGTCCTGTGATGGGCTTATATCCTGATGCTGTATGCTAATCATTACATTGTTACTGTGCCTTCTGATTGATCTAGGTTAGCAAATTTATGCAGCTAAAAGAAGTTTCATGTATTGCATTGAGCTCATTGAATATGTTCCAAAATTTGAGACTTAAAGGAGTTAAGTTAGATAGATGTAAATCTAGTCCACAGTCTTAAAGTTTACTCTGACAAAGATTGAAACCTAACAATTCTTTTACATCTAAGTTCTGAAGCTCAAGTATTCAAACTGCTAACCGAACTCACAACCTGCTAGGCTGGGAAAGTTAACTATGTTATGTCTTGTTATTTAGACTTCAAGAAAGAGAAACCTTTCAAGTGCCAGGATGTACATCGAACACCTAATGACTTCTGCCTTCTATCAGGAACCACTAGATGGATCCCCTACAGCTACTGTTACCCAATGGCACCCCCCTCTCAGCAGGAAGTAGTTAAGAACAGATGATGCCGTCCCTTTTCCCTAAAAGCAGCTGGGGTCCATTTCTCTGTTTGGAAATGTAGGAGCTAGATGGAATAATGGGCAGTTAGGGTCTCCAGTTCCTGGTAAAACTGTCTTGTATACATGTAACAATGTTAGCACTATGAGATTCTTAAATGTTAGTATTTTCAACAATACTTATATATTGTTAAGTATGTCCTTTTGAATCTCACCAGCTACTCCCCAATATACCATCATATATGTGTCACTCCAGTAAAAGTCCACAATGTTTTGGCCAGAGTGATAAAAATCAATCAATACCTCCAGGGACAATGGTCTAGCACCTTCCTAAATTTCACCAGTTAGCCACCAGTATAATTAAAGTAAATGAGACCCGAGTACCACCCATGTCAGGAGAAGTTATTCTAAATGGCATTAAATTGGCAGCTTGCATGTTCAAGGAATGGAACAGGATTATGGCCTTAGAAACCTCGATGGTTGCTGCACTAGTAGTTGCCATGCTCTTCCTGTACTGCATGCACAAACAGCAAACCTGGGAGCAAGTTGTCATTGGACAAGCCATGATGGCACTGGCTGTGGAAAATCCTAGCGCTCAAGTTTGGCTGAGCGTTATGTGTTAATAGGTGATCAGAGACAGATAAGATCTGACAGGACTCTCCAAGTGATAACCCCCCACTTCATGCCATGCGGCTCCAGTCTTCAAAGAGGCTTGTTTAATATAATGGAGCACAGCCTTTGCCAGATAAGTGTTTAGCCAATGACGGGCACCTTTCTGATACCCTGCCAACCTAAGACAGGGAGCGCTGGATGACTGGCAGGGCTGCCCAGAGACGGGTAAGAGCTGAGGGTCCCTCAGAATGAACCTAAGACAGGCAGTGCTTATCTTGCTTCACAAACCTTTCTCTTTTTGCCGCTTTCACTGATATATAGAAAAAGGGGAGATGTCAGGAGCCGTGCACTATAGCCACACTGAAGCCATTTTGAATATAGACCTATGGGACAGTGGAAAACCCCCGGTTGGCTAGATGCTTGGGAAAGAAGTTATGAAACTAATCACACGCTTAGCTTCAATTGTTCCTAGCAACTGTTTCAGAATGTGATTGATGCTGTACTTACCGATATCTTGTTACTGATTACCTACGCTATTGTCGATATGTTGGTTACTATTGTTGATATGGTGGCTGCTCAAGAACAATTGGTCTTGAGACCATGGCTTGCGTCCCAGTTTCTCTTTCCCTGAGCCTTAGTTACTGAAGAATATAAAAACCCTCAGTTGAAATCAATAAACTGACAGCTTGATCAGACCTACTGTCTTGCTGTCCATTCTTTGTGTCTCTTGTCCCTTCATTCTCTCCTAGGTGGCTGCGACCCCGTTGACTGTCCTGCTGGACAGGACAGTGGCAGCCGCATTAAAGGATTGTCTTTGGATCATAACTGGAACTCCTTTTACAATGGAACTCTACGATAGTTCGCTTGGTGTCCTTGATGAGGATAAAGTGGAAATCACAGAAATCAAAAGGTGGTAATATCATTCACATCTAATCCAGACATATCTCCAAATATAGCCAACACAGTTAGAGAAAAATATTAGCTTGTGCTTTAACCACAACAAGCATGTGCGCTGTGAAGAGGATTCATGTAGTCACACCAAGACCAGAATCAGAGGAGAGGTAGACTTTACCACACCCACTGGGTTCTTATTCACACCAAGTAGTATTGGTATGGAATTATTGACCACTGTACTGAATGTCACATGAATGGAGTGGAGACTTACTGATCCCAGAGATATGCTGTAAGAATAGCTCTTTGTTGATCTCACTATCCACTTGTCAATGCTAATTAGGTGGATAACTCTGTGTATGCTGAAAGAATCTGGATATCTGGATATTAAATTCTCCATTTTCTAGACACCATGCATTCCAATTAGAAGTTGAATTTTTACTATTAGATAGAAAATATGGTATTGCTCATTGATACTTCACTTATTTCACTGAGCAGAAAGGTCCATAATTGGGATCACTTAGTTGCTAACAATATGACTTCATTCTTTTCGACAGCTTAATATTCTAGGGAGTGTATGTGCCACAGTTTTAGCCACTCATATTTGCAAGGGCATTTGCATTTTTTCTGTCTTTGCTACATTCGATTATGCAGCTATAATATAAGATTACCGATGCAATTCTCAGATCTAAATTTATTTTGTCACAAACTATTCAGTTTATTTAACTGCACTGTCAACACCAAATAGGAACACAACTAGGAAGTCCAAGTAGAAACTTTCCTATATTCTTCAGCTTTTGCTCTACTCATACTTATCAACAGCCTCCTGCAACGGGAGAGCCATGCACACAGCAGCCAGTGTCAGGACTGAAAAAGAAGAGGTTGACATGAATCACTGGTGTAGCTCTATCCTTAAACCTATCTTTCCACCCCTGATTCTTCATTGAACAGAGCCTAATGCTATCCTAAAGATACCTAAGTAAGGCCAAGGAGTCGCTGGTAGGAGAGAATGATGCCTGGGTGGAGTTGAAACTTGGTCTGCCATGAAAGGCTGTGAAGAAAGACAATTCCCAAACACTCAAGCAACCCCAATAGAAAATCCAACCTACCAAGAGAAGTTGAATGAGAGAAGTGCCTTGGCCCAGTCTGGGTGACATGGAGCCACTCTGTTCAACTAGGAAGCACTGCTCGCACTCTTTATGAATGAGCTTCAGACATCTCACGGGTCTCAACCTCAAAGCTGATGGCAGGAAGATCTGTGAGACTGTGTGTTGCTGTTTGCACGTGTCACTTTGGGTGTGTTTTATGCAAGTAATCTGAGATGGATTGTTGTTTTGTTTCATTTCAAACCCATCCAAAGTGACCGATTTGGCTGTTTGTGCCGATTCAGGTAGGAAATAAGAGCCAGGACTCCCAGGGGAACATAATGCCAAGCTGAAGATTGTTGGAGCACTAGGTGTTGCTGTTTGCAGTTGTCACTTTGGGTGTGTTTTATGCAAGTAATCTGAGATTGGTTGTTTTTTTGTTTCATTTCAAACCCATCTAAAGTGACTGATTTGGCTGTTTGTGCTGATTCAGGTAGGAAATAAGAGCCAGGGCTCCCAGGGAAACATGATGCCAAGCTGGAGCTTGTTGGGGGCACCTCTGCCAACTGTGGCCTTTCCTGGTGTGACTCAGGTGCCCTTTGCAATGTGTCTGAGAATCCCCTTTCATGGTCAGTGCCAGGTCAGCAACAGACCTCAAAAGGTCCCTGTGTCCTAGGAGATGGCCCAAATTCCATCCATGGGATGTGCAATTGCACTGAGACTAAGGACACATGGGTGACCTCGTCCATGGACCAGTTGGACGACCTCTGACACAACTTGCAAGGGCACTTAGCTTTGCTCAGACACAATGAGATCTGGTTGGCATCTTTGCATGGTGCGTGGCATTGTGTGTTTGAGGGTACAACCAACTCTGCCAGTGATGCGTTGTCGTGGCCAATGGGGCTTTGTTTGCTGGCTCTTGGTGGCAGTGAGCAGATCGCAGTGGCATCTGAAGTGCCTTGGCCCAGTCTGGGTGAAATGGAGCCACTCTGTTCAACTAGGAAGCATTGCTCGCACTCTTTATGAATGAGCTTCAGACATCTCATGGGTCTCAACCTCAAAGCTGATGGCAGGAAGATCTGTGAGACTGTGTGTTGCTGTTTGCACGTATCACTTTGGGTGTGTTTTATGCAAGTAATCTGAGATAGATTGTTGTTTTGTTTCCTTTCAGACTCATCCAAAGTGACCGATTTGGCTGTTTGTGCCGATTCAGGTAGGAAATAAGAACCACGGCTGCCAGGGGAACATGATGCCAAGCTGGAGCTTGTTGGAGCGCTGTGTGTTGCTGTTTGCAGATGTCACTTTGGGTGTGTTTTATGCAAGCAATCTGAGATTGATTGTTGTTTTGTTTCCTTTCAGACTCATCCAAAGTGACTGATTTGGCTGTTTGTGCCGATTCAGGTAGGAAATAAGAGCCACGGCTGCCAGGGGAACATGATGCCAAGCTGGAGCGCTGTGTGGTGCTGTTTGCAGATGTCAGTTTGGGTGTGTTTTGTGCAAGCAATCTGAGATGGATTGTTGTTTTGTTTCCTTTCAGACCCATCTAAAATAACCGATTTGGCTGTTTGTGCCGATTCAGGTAGGAAATAAGAACCAGGGCTGCCAGGGGAACATGATGCCAAGCTGGAGCTTGTTGGAGCGTTGTGTATTGCTGTTTCAAGATGTCACTTTGGGTGTGTTTTATGCAAGCAATCTGAGATGGATTGTTGTTTTGTTTCCTTTCAGACTCGTCCAAAGTGACAGATTTGACTGTGCCGATTCAGGTAGGAAATAAGAACCACGGCTCCCAGGGGAACCACTTTCCTAAAGTGGTAGAGAGACAGTTTCAGTGGCATGTGTGGTGGGCAGCCTTCCTCTCCTGGGTTTACTCCCTGTAGTTGTGCAGGGTAGACCAATTTCTTGATGGAGACTTGTTTTTGTGTCCTGGAAAGCAAGGCAGTAGTCACCTGTTATATCCTTGATCCACCACAGCGTTGAGTGGGCACTCATCTGCCTCCCAGGTTCCCTAATTGCCTGTTACTTTTCTTTGTGGAACTATAAGGGGCAGTTGTTAAAACACAAAGCAATATCAGTAATGAATTCCATCTCCAAAAATTATTTGTATGTGAGTGTTGTGGCCCCAAAGTGGTTGACATCTCCCTGTCAAACTCTCATAGAATGCTTTGAAAAGGCTTTTTATCATGGAACCTTGGAAATGTCTTAAGTCTCACCATAGGATTCTGTGATGTCTGGGTGTATGAATATTTGTGATGTTCCCAAATGTGGATATGGGTCTTTTTTCTGAAAAATACACTCAGATTTTTGTTTTTTTATTTCTCTTCAACAGAGATATTAAATTTCACAATGGGTTCGACATCAGACTCAGGTATGGAATAAAGTTTGATTTCCCGATAAACATTGACCCCAAGGTTGAGCTAGGCTTTTATGTCTGCCACAATTCTTGTGCATGACCCTTGTGGTTCTTTTTTTTATAGTTTGTCTAGATTTTTTACCACCAATGTCTTTGACATCCTCAATCTCTCTACCCCAGAGGGATAGATTTTTCTGGACGGTGACTTGCCCTGTTGGCATTTGTACTGAGACCCTACAATTACCCAGTTACTTATTCCGTTCTGCATGGACAACTGCCCACTGAATAGTTACTCTGCGTGTTACCGGAGCCTTTCAGGATTTCCAGCTGTACCCTTTGTTCAGATCACAAGGGTGTTTCAATGCTGGACCTATGCATGTTGCTCCAACAGAATGAATTTCAAATGACAAGTGTCTACTCAGAAGCTCTATTACCTCTACACTTTGTTTCCCACATGCATTTTACATCACTGATAATTGTTGTTCTCATACAGTTTATCACTCAATAGGTTGATGCTTGGGTTTCAAAGAACTTATTTTCATCTGATACTGAGTCTGTTTTCTGCAACTCTATGAAGACAGACTAACCTTTTTTTTTCAGTTAAAAAGACAAAGGACAG
The DNA here is from genome assembly GCF_030435755.1 of Ochotona princeps. Lineage (NCBI taxonomy): Eukaryota > Metazoa > Chordata > Mammalia > Lagomorpha > Ochotonidae > Ochotona > Ochotona princeps. The sequence goes on from NW_026699444.1 coordinate 393,821, forward strand.
CAGAACACAAATGGGATACAGCATCCAATAGTATAAATGAGCAGAATGCTCATGTGACCACGTGTTAATGGGCACCAAATCCAGGTGCTAGTTTGGCTCATCCTGCATCCTTTCCTCTCTCCTATGTTGCTAGGGAGCCCCAAGAACATGCCTCCTCAGGCTTCCCTTTCAATGCCCTATGTCATCATGTACCTTGTATGAAATTCCCTTTTGATACAAGTTCACATGAGGTTTTATCTTTGCTGCAATCTGTTATGAGCTGTGCAGGATGAGTGGTGATCCTTTGGGGAACCGTTTGGGTACTCACTTCACTATGACAACCACGATTCCATTGTCTCCCTGCACACCATGGCCCCTGATCTGATCGTTTCACCGTTCTCTATCCTAATGCCTTCTGAAAGTGTCCTTGATATTCAGGAGATAGTGGTGACACTCATTGGCCAATTGAAATGCTCTCAGAAATAACATACAAAGATGTCTATATGTTCTTACACTCAATTCTATCCGAGCACTATTCTCCCTTGCTACATGATTGTATGAAGTACAGGATAGTCAAAATTCTTCCAGGAATATGTTTTAGGCATGGATTTTGTGTTGTTGTAAGCAGTTTTTATTGCCTGCCATCTGAGGGCTGTTGACTCTTGCTTGGAGCTCACATAAGGCGTGTTTTGTTTCCCATTCCACCTGCAGGAAACCTGGAATGATGTGTCAAATAAGTCCGGTCAGCCAGAGGCCTATGATGCCAAGCCTGAGTTGGTTATGGGCCCCAATTATTTTCTAACCTGTGCCCCCTATTTCATGTGTTTAATTAGCCAAATCCCTTGTTCAAGCACCTTATGTTCTCCACTCACACACAGAACAAACAATAAGGGATGCTTTTTCTGCAAGACTGCATTGGTGCTTTCCAACATTCTTTCTGCCTAAGAATTGAACTCCTGAGTGACAAGTTCCCACAGGGCACATGCACTGAGGGAACCACTTCCTTTCCTATGGTGCTAGTGTTGTCTCTCAGTAGCACACTCAAGAGGCACTTCCCAGGACACCAAGAAGTTTGTTATACTTTTTATACTTTAACTTCTGAAAGGGGTAACTGCGAGGCTCTGAAAGCCACTGCTTGTGAATCAAAAATACACATCTGACAGGAATTATGAAAGAGTTCGCTCAACATTCAAATGGCTCCATCGCTGCATTCTATCTCATGATCTGTGTTTAAGTTTGGTTGTGTTGCTGAGGCTAGCCTCACTGAAAACCCCACTTTAGGTGATGTTGGGATGGCAAATCTCCCATGTGTGCTCTGATCCAGAGGTGAGACAGTTTTCTGAACATCCACAGGCATCATCAGTTTTTCTGCTTTGTCATCATCAAACCCACTTGGGAATGCCACCCAGTGTCCAAGTCCATGAGTAGAACTGGACCAAGTCCTCTAAGCATCAGTGGATGGGCACCACTACAGCTTGGAAAGGGGTGCACCCATATCAGAAGCCCTCTGTCTTCTGAGGGACTTAATGGAGTAGTCTGCATGGTTTCTTGGATTTTTTTCTTCTTTCTGCCCTATAATTAGTTGAAATGCCCACTAAAAACTAAGTTGCCAGAAACTGAGTAACCTTCCTCATCTGATGAAGTCTTCAGAACTGCGCGGATCAAGCAGAATGATGACTTGGCACTTTTCTACTTCCTATAACCTTTCCTTTTCTATGTATTTATCTTTGTTCTTTAATGATGTAAACTACACTGGTAAAGACATAATTGGACTGAGAAATATTAGAAAGCTCATGATGCATTTAAAATTAATACTTGTGTTGCTCTGAGATTTTCAAAATTATAAACTGTTATTATGGATAAGTTTTCATAGAGTGTGTTGTATGCTGGCAGTCTCATAAACACCCACATTGTGAGAATAAGTCTGTGGTGAAAAATATTGTGTTGCAGTTTTCAGCTGGTTAAATGATATTTAAAAACACACTAAGAATTTTTTTTATCTCCCATTTTCAACAGGTGATGTTCTATCAGGATGGAGTCTGATGTCTTGTCAGGTATGTTGCCTGAACACATTATTTCAATGCCAATTGGTGACTTCTGTCCCTTGATCTCTTAGTCACTACAGAGTCGAGTCAGCCTACTTCCTTAGCATTTTCTTTGATTTTCCTTGAGCTTGCTTTAATGTAACTCAAAAGGCAACTCCATCAAAACCTGCATGTTTGAGTTCTCTAGCTTCATTTGAAATCTGCAGCTTACACATAAGGAGGAAGGGGTTCTTCGGGGGAGAATCAGCCAAGAGGCAGCCAAACTGAGATCATGCTGTAGTTTAATGTTTTCCTATCACTTGTTATGGAACACTAACAGCACTGTCAGCTTCTTTATCCCTTGTCTTTTGCTTTATCAAAGTGTGGTTGTGATGCCAAGTACAAAAATGCTATCAGTGACAAAAATGTAAAATCTAAAAATAAATTTAGCATACAGGCGTTTTTCTCTCAAAAGTATTCAGACTAGACATCAAATTTTCATCAAGCAGTAACTGTGTAAACTTATCTCTGTTGTGTCTCAGAAGCCACATGAGTCCCATGGGTTTATCAGGTTTTGATGTTTTTTTTTCATTGCCACTCAAGGTTGAAATGAGTATATTGTCTTCAGCTATACTGAGAAAACTCCAGGCTTTGCTTTAGCAGAAGAAGTGATACCAGCACTGCCATCAAGATCAGTGTCACATAGAATGGCTGACCAGAACTTTTGAGTGGGAGCTGACACCTGACCTAGGGCGTGGGCCCATCCGCGTCTAGTGTGTTCTGATCTCCGGAAGAGCACAGTTGGCATGTTCTTTAGGATTTTACTTCTCAGTCACTTCCTTTGACCTCATATGAGGGACTACTGGTTCTCAAATGCTTGCATAGCATTTTGCAAGCATTGCTGTAAATCCTTGTCCATGAGGAGTGGATGGGATTCCATAGGAACACGTGCTGCAGTGGAACGTAACCATTTTGCTTCAGGCTGTTCCGTCGTTGTCTTACAGTTGCATACTAAATGGACACACTCCAAATGACCAGATGCACTCGGCTTATCTGTCTTTATCCTTCTTTGATATTGTAGTGTAACTCCAATTCTTTCTGCACAAATGGTATTCAAAGATAAAAATAACACATGTTTAAAAGGAATCCAGAATACAAATATACTTTGTTAAAGAAAAAGCTTAAATCTATCTATCGTAATGTGTACTACCCTTAATTTTTTGGCCTGAGGTCTCAAAACTCTCATGAAAATCCTCAGTATAAGTGCATAATGCTGGGATTCAGAATATTTTACCACTGTCCAATACTTAGATGAATCTATTTCTGTAAAATTTTTAAATAAAGTTTCATTTTCCTGCAACAGAATAAATAAATACACATTGGAACACCACCCATTGTTTAATAACACTGATTGTACAAGCATCATCCACTGAGGGAGGAAGCCAGGCCTGCGCTTCATCTCAGGAGGACTGTCCATGAGGCCCCTAAACAAAGACCGTCATTTTGCCTGCATGCTCTTCTGTCCTGAGCCAGGGCCTGCCTTTTTCCCAAGAGATGCCCTCCCAGCCTACCTACCAGGAAGGGAGAAGCCTCTTGAGCCCAGGCAGGCCTAGGCCCAGCTCACCACGTGGTCACGGTGGCTGCAGCCAGGACCCCAAACATGGAGTCTGACCCAGCCCAGGACCTCTGAACGGCGAACAGGCTGCTGCAAGTTCCTTGAGCTCTCAGTGGAACACCAGTGGACACAGCACTTTTCCGATTATCAGACCATTTGGTTTTTCTTTACCTTTTGTTCCTGCTGGAGTAAGTGTAAGTCACTAATACCAATGATAGTCAAGAATGAAAGAAAAAGAAAAGAATGGGTGAATTATAAACATTTTTTTCTCAAAAGTTATTAAAGCCATGATCCTTTTTTTTAGTATACATATTTTAATAAGCTAATCTCAGAAAATAATCAGAAAAGTATCAGTATGCAATAGGAACTGGTACTGCATGGATTTTGAATAAGTTCTTTCAGTGCAGTCAGATATGGAGTTGGATATGTGATCTACAAGTATTTTGACAATTTTTGTTTTGTTTTGTTTTTTCTTCAACAGATCATGTAATGTAGCTGCCAGAATTGAGCCCGAGCCAGGTATGTTGAACGACCAAAAGCTCCCAATGTCAAACAAGCCTAGCCTGATTCTGTTTGATCTCACATATGTCATCTGTTGGCCCTCTGTGGTACTAAAAAGCTGGTTTAGCATAATTCCTGGATACTCTGTGTGCCAGTCAAAGGATTACTTTTTCAGCATGTTTCATTTTTCTAACTTGGCTTGAAATCTTAAGTTTCTTAAAGTGGTACAGTGTCTTGGCAGAGAATTGTGCATGTGGCACCTAAACTAAGACTCCTGTTACTCCTCATGTCTCTCATCCTGGTGGTCAGTAGAACACTGAATTTGCAGTTTACAAGCCACTAGTTTATTTTTTTTTTATGTCCTCACTCTGGCTTTTCCAAGGAGTAGCTCTTACTCTAGGGATACAATGTTACATTTGAATACAAAATGTTAAATGTGTGAAGAAGTATGCAATAGGGGGTCACTTTGGTCCAAAAGGTATCAAATCATTATCTTCTCATAAGTTGTAGTTTTTTCATCAGCTTGTTTCCATGGTGAATTGGAAACCTCCTTAAAATCCTCATCACAAGTATCATGGGTATATTGTATTTTGGTCAAATTGTTATTTTTTTTCCTGCGCTCAGATGTTGATACAAGACTGTTGCTTGAAAATATACTAAGAAAATGACTTGTTTTTCTTTAGCAGAGGGAATTAAGCTACACATGCAAAACAGAGAAGCTCAAGTGTAATCAATGACCAAATTATACAGTGAGAGATGGTGTCAGCCTGAGTGTAGCGTAGGCCCACCCCTGTCTACTGTCCCCTTCCTTCAGAGTTACTGAAGACGGAAGCTGAGTTGGCATTGTTCCCTATGTTTTTAAATTTGCTATGCACATCTTTTAACCTCACACTAAGAACTACTTTTTTTCTAGAATGATTGCATTTAAAAAAAAGTTTGCTTGGCATCTTCTGTTTCTGTCCATGAAGAATGAATGCAGTTCTTTGGACAAAATTGAGTTACCAAAACTAAAACAACCATTTTGTTTCAAGTGATTCATTGTCTCACAGTTGAGCATTGAATGTTAACATGCTGAGCTGCCAGGTCCCTTCAGTGTGAATGCTTTCTACAAACACAGAATTCAAAGATAACCTATGTAGTGTGAATTTTGAACATGAATTCATTTGGGATCAGAAAGACTAAGTATCCATTTTTTTCTCACAACTTGTATTTTTCTTAAATGTTCTGAAACCCCATGAACATCATCATGATGAGTGTTATGGCTGGATTTATAATAATCTATTTTTTCACTCTTTGACACTGAGACTTTTTATGAAACTGTGTCACATAATACAATGTAATTAATGAATTAAAAATAATAAATAAATTTTTAAAAAGTCATTTTTCTTGAATGGATTAATAACACCACTCCCAGATGTGATCCACACTCAGTTTCAGCGATTTACCTGGGTTTTCTATTTGGAGAGGATCCCAGGAGTGATCCTGGCATGCTCACCGCCATGTCTCCTGTCCTTGTCTTGTCAGTCACTGAAGGGTTCATTTGGCATGATTCCTTAGGACTTCTTTCTTTACCTTCCCTGCAACAGTTCTAACACCTACTCCTCAAACTGCTGATTATTGGCAATGGTTTGATAGTCCCTTCATTGCTTGGAGGAAATCTTTGGTGAAAGTCCTTAAAGCAGGATTCAGGGTGCTTCCACACTGTGAGATGATTATTAACCAGAACATTCTTTCTGGTTTTTTCTTCAACAGAGAAACATCCTGGCAACTTGGAAGACCAAATGATTGGCAAGAAGGCTCAAGAAATCCTACGGACAGAAGACACATCTAGTAGAAGGCCACACAGCTCTTCTGTTCCGCCTATTCAGTTTTTAGTATTTTCCACACTTTTGTATGTCTAATTTTCTAAATTTCAATATTAACCCAAACTCTGTTTTTAAGAAGAAAATGCAAAAATTCAAAATTGGGATGAAATTTATGCCCAGAAATAGCCAATTTTTTTTTTTGTTAACAACATAGGAATCACTACAAACTCAGTTTTTTCTTTTAGCATTGAGAGACTTTAAACAGCACACAGAGTAATAAGCTGTTCCAAAATATCAGCTCAGTTAATGTCACCCTTCAGTTTTCATCGTCATTACTCAAGGGGATTTCTAGTTCCTACATAAGGAATGTTTTAAGATAAAGTAAAAACTGTAAGAATGAATTTAAAAAGTGAGCTGAGTTGGTACAAAAACTTTAAATCTATGCATAGATTTTTTAGTATGTATTTTGATAAACTTTTTTATGAGATTGTCTCTGTTAATATAAACATAATATTCAGAGATCTCAGAAAAAATTTCATGAAAATATATACCAGAGAAATATATGCATGGATGTAATTTTTTTGTGCCAATACCAACTCATGTTTAAATTCATTTTTATAGTTTTTAATTTTATCTTTTTTTGTTTATTTTGAAATATCTGTTCATTTGTAGGATTGAAACAAATGTGCTTCTATACCATTAATAAGCTGGATGTTATCCCCAGGAGAAATGATGGTTTTAAAATTCTGTAGAAACTGAAGATTAAATATGAATTTATCGAACACCTATGACAATGTTATTAGTTAAATACTGCACACAATGATGAAGTGATTCCTAGCCCTTGTTGAAAACATTAGCTGAGTAATTATAAAATTGAACATTAAGAGTCAAAAGATTCGATGCATAGGAAAAATCAAAAGACGTACTTTCTATAACAAAAAGCCAATCAGAATTTCATCAAAAATGTCTTCTAAATTTTTAATTCCTGGAATATATTTATCAATGCAAAAATCATTTCTCAAAAATATCAGCTACATTGCCTTCTCATATGTCCATAAGTCTTCATTATATCGGTCACAACAAAAAACAATTTTTTTTCTGAAACATGACTTTTTGGCAATCTCATAGTAAGTCACAGAGATTTTGTGTGATAATAAACAACTTATTATCGAATATTCATGAACTTCAAAAATCTGAATGACAGAGTAATAGTACCATATTTATTGAAAAAGGGTACTGTTCGCTTATACTGATATTGACATATATACCAATTTTGACATACCTAGCTTGACCTACTTGGAAAAAATGATTTTAAGAGCTCATATAACAACTAAAAGCTGAATTACAGTTACTCTTAAAATCTTGCGTTCTAATGCCTGATTTTACCGAATTACACTACCTGTTAAAATCTTACGTTCTAATGCCTGATTTTAATGAATTACACTACCTGTTAAAAATCTTATGTTGTAATTCCTGATTTTACCAAATTACACTTACCATTAAAATCTTACATTCTAATGTCTGATTTTACCGAATTAGTTATTCTTAAAATCTTACGTTCTAATGCCTGATTTTACCAAATTACACTTACCGTTAAAATCTTATGTTCTAATGCCTGATTTTACCGAATTACAGTTACTGTTAAAATGTTATGTTGTAATGCCTGATGTTATGACTTAAAGAAATAACCTCTACATGAGACAACTGTTTAGTAGAGGAAGACAGATGACCAATTTTCGACAAAAGCACTAAGCTATGTATACTGTAACTACTTGAAATATCATATGTATGTATCCCATGAATCTTACAGATCTATTCTTTTATAAACCTAACTTACTGATTATCCATCATAACGATGAATGTATTGATTCCATATCATATCAAACTCTAATTTTACAAAGTACATTTTTTTATTATTGAGAAACTATTTTCAATGTTTCCCCCATGAAATTCTAGATTTCATTATAAAGTTCATTTGTCCACAAAATAAAAGCATTTGATGACTTACTGGCTTTGATCATTTTGTTTGCTCGTGAGTACAGCTTTACTGGGGGTCCAGCTCAGTTGAATATTTCTGGTCTCACTGGTCAATCAAGTCCTGTAGTCAGCTGACAATGTCAGTGTGGGGATGTTTTGTTGGTCTTTCAGCTGCCTCTTTTTTAGTCTCTTTGGCGACAGCAGGTAATTTCTGCCTCTGTCTATGGAGAAAGAGGAGATAGGAAGGGGCAGAAAATGTCACTTTTCACACCTCTACTTGCATCACATTTGCAAATCTCCCATTGGTCAAAGTTCAGAGGTGCGTGGTTGAGCTAAGGTTAACTTTTACCAGAAAGAGACAATCGGCCCCTCTAATTGCATTATCCCCACTATTCCACAGTGCCATTCTCGTAGATTAAATACCTTTGACCAATCTCAGTCCAAACTTAAAATGCGAGGTTTAGAAATATTTTTAATTTTGATTTTTTAGTATTTTATGTTAAAACTCCAGACTCTTGCATTTCCGTTTATTCCTCCCACCACTGATTCACCCCAGATCATTAAAATATTATAGTTCTTCATAAACAGCCATAAGTCCATCATTCTGCCCTTTAATTTTGTCCTGACATCATAGGCATAGACAATGGAGTCCAGCGTCCTATTGTCCAATGTATTTAATACCCTATTACTTACTGTACATCCCATTAAATGAATTATCAATCTTTTGTCACATTCTGAGTTGTGCGACAATTTTCATGCAATCCAGCTCTGGACTGGAACATGAATAATCCCTTTATGTCATTTACCTACATAATATGTGTTACCCATTCCCCTCTGGCTTAGTGTACAGTTTGGTTTTTCACTCAGCCATCAGGATATTTTTGTACTTATATTGTGGAACCCCCACTTCACAATGCCCACAGATTGCATGAGTGGAGATAATGCCATAATTAAAAATGCCAAAGAAAAGACAAAAAGGTGTACTTAAAACAAAGTGATGAAAACACCATCTTCATTTGGAAATCACTACATTCACATCAGTTTAAAAGCACCCCAAAACGGGAACACCAATGGGATCGCTTCAGAAACAGCTGCATGCTCATATGAAGGTTCTGCTGCACATCAACACTTGTGGAGTAAAAGAGGCAGAAATAACCCGCCTTCACGGTGCGTCTGTGACTTTTTGATCATAAAATTTCAGAAGGAGACAATAGGAAATAGAGGAAATCTGATATCCAAGGGATTTGCCAATTGCAATCCATGAGCACCATTCTAACCATAAGAAAACTTTTAATAATCGGGGTTTTCTTTCATCTGCTTGATGAAGGTAATTTCTTCGTTTTAAAGGGATATCCTAAGACCTGAACTGCTCCAAACTTGAACTTAAAATGAATGTTATGCAGTAACACTGCCAGATACATGTCTTTCTGGCAGATAGGAGAAAGATAGTATAATCATAGGTCTATGCTTAGTGGTGTAAGATGGAACATGTTAATCAGAGAAATAAAGATCCTTGAGATATTTATTGAAAAAAACATCTTCTAGGTTACCAATGCTGAAGTTCTGAGATCCATGTGTATAAGATTTACTCATGAACAGTGTGCCTTAAAACTTGACAAATATATTTTAAAGTTATTTGCACAAAGATAAATGCATATTTTAATTCACTTCCAAAACTTCTTTGAATGTCGAGTTTACACACAAACATTCATTTACTTTCTGCTGTACAAAAGCAACACAACAGAACCTGGGGAAATGGAACAAGCACCATTTTCTTCGCAAAGCAATGGGCAATACCATTTTAGGCAAATAGGCCAATACTGTGAAGATCAGTAGTAGACAGCTGCTTCTTTCATTTCTTTTTCTTCTTCTTATGCTTAATTTGTCTGTAGCTTGATTGATGGAAGGTAAATATAATTTTGCCTTGGCTTTTTTTGCCTGTAATATAAGCTAGTACTTTGGTATGCATAGGTCTTTGAAAGAATGAAAGCATTCGCTGAATAACAAAAAAGAAATACTGCTGGCAAATGGTAATGTTTGTAATTTTCTAAAACTGAAAAAGGAAAATAAATATGTTCCACAAGTGGCAAATATGTAACAGGTTGAGAAAGAACACCAAGTACAATAATGTTGGATAAAGGTTAGTTCTGTGTGGGGGTGGGAGGCAATGGACTAGAGTAATACAGAAGTAAACCAGACATGCACACTACAAATGCATTGTTATAAACTTCAGTTTATTTTATCAAAACCTTTTAGACAGTGATATTAAAAAAACTACAAAATGCTGTTGTCTGCACATGTATATATATATATATGACATGATAACAATGCTTGTAAATATTTACAAATGCACACATAGCAAAAGATGCCTGGAAGTGGCCAGAATTGTAGTGCAGCAGACCAACCTCTGCCTGTGAAGCCTGAAGCCTGAGTGGATATTGATTCACGCCTAGGACTGGTCCAGTTCCCTGAGTGTGCACCTGGGAAAGAAGTGGGGATAACATATGTGCCACCGATGAGGGACACCTACATGAAGCTCCTGGTTGGGATGGTCAACCTCTGGATGTTGTAGTCAGTTGGGGAAGGAACCAGCAGCTGGGAAATCTCTTTGTTCCTCCTAACTAACTCTGTGATAGAAGTAAGTGCAAACAGGAAAGTAAGAATCATACAGGGAATGTGTGAAGGCCAGCATTGTGACCTGTGACTTAACTGCCACCTGCAAGATTAGCATCTCAGTTGCAGCACATATTTGAGTACCAGTTGCTCTGGTTCTGGTCCAGCTCCCTGCTCCTGCACGTGCAAAAGCAACATGACACAAGTACTTGGACCTTTATCAGCCATGTGGGAGAACATGTTAGGCCATCAACCACTGATATGTTGGGAGTCAGCCAGCCAATGGAAGCTCTCAATTGCACTCTGTCTCTCCCTCCACCACTCTTCAAGAAAATAGATCTTTCTGAAAAACTAAGTTTATTTTCATAGGCCAGGTTTGAAAATTCATGCTTTTTCATCATATTTTCCATATACTGACTGACCTTTTTTTTTTTTTTTTTCTTTTTATCCAGCGGCCTGCTCCCCTCCTGGCAAGGAATGGCCGCCTCCTCGATCCCCATTAGTCCAGGGCCGAGTCAGGACTGGAGACTGGGCACTGCAGTCCTCACGGGGACCTGCCGCACCCAGCCTCGGGGTTCGCTCTGGCCGTCGCGGTGGCCCACGCTGGGCACTGCGTGGATGAGCTGTGGATGCCTCTTCATCGCCCCCGCCCTGTCTACCTCTGCCCTCCGCTTCCGTGGAACTGGGCTCAGCTTTCACCAAGCCCACTCCCAAACCTCCAGGGCCCACTCAAGGCCACTCCCCTTGCCCCAAAGACCCCTGTGGTCCCCTCGGACCTCCTGTGGGCAGCCCTCTGGGCTGGACTCCCAGGCACTCAGATTTGGGGCCTCCCACCCTGTCACTGCTCATGGCCTTCAGAAGGCATGTGTTACCCCATTTCACAGAAGGCCCTCCCCGAGACCCGCCTGGGAGGGCTGGGTGCCTGGGTTCATTTCTTAGTGGACACCCAGACACCCCCTTGAGAACCAAGGAAGCCTGGCCCTGAGAGCTGGCCCATCTTTCTGTACAGGAAAAGCCCAAAGCCCTGCCCGGAAGGATACCCCTGTGCAGGTGTCTGCGGGGCCCTGGAAGGCTTCTCTGGCTACAGCACCCTGTTCCCAGGCAGGTAGGTGCTTTTCCGCTGCGTGGACTTTTTAATAAACATGTAACATTCAGTTGAAAGTGAAACCAGGGATTTTTTACTTTCAGCAATGTTGACCTTTTCTGTGACATGCATTTCTGTGAGTTCTTCATACTAACACCTGTAAACTTGATGAATGTTCAGGCCTTCTGTATGAGAGTGTTCCATGCTATGAATGATGCATTGTTCTCAGAACTAATTATGATCTGAACCAAACTTCCTGGGAACTTTTGATTTCAAAAGATCAGTTTATTAGCTCCCAGAGGAATTTTGATTTTCAAAAGCATATCCATTTTCTTTGCTTTGTTTGCTAATTCATATTCCATTTTTTAACTTCTGCTTTAGCATCTTAATGCATTTTTAGTTCATCAACCCACATACTGTATTCAGTAATTACATCTTTTTCCTTTTTGAAGATTCTATTATTTATTTGAAAAGCATGGCAAAAAAATAAAAACAACTTGATAAAAAAAAGTAGTACTGACTTCGGATGAAATCTGTTGTGCTGTATACTAAAGCCAGAAGAGTACCAAGACAGGCGGTGTGAGCGAGCTCCCTCCCTGTCACCTGAGTTCCTCCCTGACCAACACACATGTCCAGGCAAGAGACTCTCAACATCGCTCTTTATTGGCTTGGCCAATGAAAACATATGAGAAAAGTAAGAGACAAAGGTATTCAATAATTTTTTCATTGGTTTACTGGTATTTGACTGACACTGAGTTTCATCTCTCCTCATCTGTTTGGCCGACTCCGAGGCCATTGAAGCGTCTGTGAGTATGATAGCATGAGCACCCTCACATTTGCTGGTCACCAGGGAGAAAATAAGTTACAACCAGTATGAAGTCGTTTGAAAATATTTGTGCTTGTTTCAAATGCACCTCCGTTGCAATCAGCAATGCCATTTTAGAAATCTGTTAAATAGAAATCTGCACAGATATAAAGAGAAAATATTGGAGGATTTAAAAAAAAACACAGAAATAGGGGTTGGCATTGTGGCATAGTGGGTAAAGCTGTTACCTGCAAAGCTGGCATCCAATTTGGGTGACAGTTTGTGTCTCAGCTGTTCCAGTTCATATTCAGTTCTCTGCCAATGGCTTGGGAAAACAGTAGAAGATGAACTACGTGTTTGGGTCCCTACCTACCACTCACATGAGAGATTGAGAAGAAGCTTCAGGTGCATGGCTTTCGTGTGCCCTAGCCCTGGCTGTTGTCGCCAGAAGATGGGAGGTTCTCTCTCTCTCTCTCTCCTTCCCTCTTTCTCTCTCCCTTCCTCCTTCCCTCTCTCCCTCTGTGTGAGTGTTCATCTCTCTGTAACTAAGGTTTCTGAATAAAGATATTTTTAAAATCAATAATGGAAATAGAGTAAAACTTAGATGTTCAACAGTTAGAGAAGGAGACAACTTCTCTGAAAGACTAAGTAGCTGCAAACATCGACAAGCCTCGCTGTATTAAAATACCCAAACTGCAAAAGATCGTTCTGGTGAGAAGAAAGTCTTTGTGTGGGGAAAGGGAAGGTGAAAAATGAAGCTGGGCTTTCACTTCTTCAGCTGATGTATTCTGGGCTACTGCAATTGCATTAGTGAGCATGTATCACTCCTGTGTGCTCAGAGTACCACTCCCAGGATTTAAGAGAGTGTCCTGCACATTCAAACACCTGAAGAAGAAAAAGGTAAAAGGAAAGCAATCCATATACAAAAATAAGTAGCACAAAGCAAACAGAGGGGGGCACTAAGCACACTAACAGAAGACACAGCATTATCATTGTAATAAAAACTATAATATCAAAGGTAACACAGTTGTCAAACATACATTGACATACGTAAATAAGACATAATTATCTCAGTGTATGTAGAACAGATACAGTAAGCAATATGTCCTAGATGGAAGAGAACATTTTAAATGATCACAGGTGCAATTCTCAATGAAATAGTATATGCCAAATAACAACATACAAAATTCTTTAACAATGATTTTTATAAATTTTAAGGTGAAAAAAAACACAGAAGCCCGTTGTATCAGGGTGATACGGTTAAGCTATGCGATTTCAATGACAGCTGTGCCACCTACAGGCTGTGAAGATGGACAACTTGCATTTTCCTCTTAACTGTCCCTGGGTCTAAAGTGAAGATGCTAATAGAACCCACCTTATGGAATTGCTGGGAGGATTTCCTTCTATAGCGAGGAAGAGCACACTTAGAAATCAGTCAGTATGTGTGGCATGCCATTACATGTCAATATGAACAGCTAGAATTAAAATGTGAAAACATAATGCTATTTGTATTAACACTTACAAGTTATGAACCATTTGTAAATAATAAAAAAATTAATTCCTTGAGACAACAAAACTGTGTTGAAAGAAATCAAAGCGCTAAGTAAACCGAGATAATCCATACTCATGGACAAGATGATTCAATATTGCTAAAATGTGAATTCTTACCAATGTACTGCATGAATTCAATGTAACCAAAATCAAAATCCTATCAAGTTATTTTCTGGCTATGGACAAGGTGTTTGAAAGTTTGTATGTAAAGGTCAAAGACTAGATAAGACTGAAGAAATACTGGAGAGCTGCCAAAAGACTGACACGTCAGACATCGAGACATCATGTAAAGTTTGCAGTAATCATGGCAAGGTGGCTTTGGTGGCAGAACAAACGAATGTGCTAGTGGAACAGCGAGAAACCAGAAACAGACCCATACAAATGTTATCAACTGGTATTTGACAAAAAAAAAATAAGGCAGTTTATTGGAGAGAAGACTGTTGGTTTCCATTAGGGCATGTTGAAACAACCAGGCATTCACATATTTTTAAAAATGAATCTAGACACAAATCACAAACATCTCATAAAAATTAACTCAGGATGGACGATGTACATAAGTGTAGCATTGGCAATTACAAAACTTTTTTTAAGACTTTTTGTAAGATTTATTTTTTTTTTTTGGAAGGGCAGATGTACAGAGAGGAGAAGAGACAGAGAGAAAGATCTTCTGTCTGATGATTCACACCCCAAGTGGCCGCAACAGCTGGTGTTGCGCTGATCTGAAGCCAGGAGCCAGGAACCTATTCCGGGTCTTCCACATGGGTGCAGGGTCCCAAGGTTCTGAGCTGTCCTCCACTGTTTTCCCAGGCCACAAGCAGGGAGCTGGATGGGAAGTGGAGCTGCCGGGATTAGAACCAGTGCCCATATGGGATCCTGGAACATTCAAGGTGAGGACCTCAACCATTACACTTTTGTGCCAGACCCCAGAAATGTTTTAATATGATGTTAAATCTGTGTCACCTGGGCTGTCCATGCCTTTTAGTACAATATCAAACACACAGTCTTTGAAAGAAAAATGTTAGTTGGATTTTATTGGAGTGTGTGTATGAATGCTCTGTGGCATGCACAGTGAGTTAACGGAGAAAAACACAAGCTAAGAGAACCATGAAACCATGTGAAATATACAGCTAAAATATATAAATCACTTTTAAATCCAACAATAAGAAGGCAGACAACTTAATTTAACAATGAGCAAAAGACATCTTGCCAAGAGAAATACAGACAGCAAGGAATCAAAAACAAAAGGCACAATTGTCTGCTTGAGACCGTTGTAAACCAGAACAGCGAGGCACCTCTGCGCTGTGAGAATTGCTAAAATCAGAACACCTGTCATGGACCGAGAGCGTCAGGCACTCCGGCATCACAGTGTGAGTGCAACAGTGGGACCACGTTGGGAGCTTGGCAGCTTCTCACAGAGGCAGTCTTACAGTCCAGCGTTGTGCTCCCAAGCAACTATCCAAACAAGCTGACGATGAATTCATTCAAGTATGTATAAGCAACTTACCCAGACTTTTCATAAAATGGAATAAGCCAGGATCCCCTTCAGGAAATTAGTGGGAGAGCTGTGATACATCCATACAGCAAAACACTGTTCAATGATAAAAGAAAAGAGCTTCCAAGCCACAAAAAGACATGGAAAAACCTTGAACATATTGCTAAATGGAGTAAGCAGCTCTTTTTTTGCTTAAACTATGTGCTTTGTAATTATAACCATAGAACATTCTGGAACAGAACAGACTATAGAGATGGGAAATTAATGTTTGACGCAGATTTGATGGGAAAGAGACAGAGAGAGAGAGAGAGAGACGTGAGCGGGAGAAGTACAGAAGCTCTTTCGGATAGGTATGATAAGGTGAGTGCTGACATTTTGTCAAAACCCATATAACCAGTGTAAATTAGACCATGGGAGCTAACTTTAGGTCATAATGCATCTATTCAGCTATTAAAAAAATACAAAATGCAGTTCTTTGTGGCCAAATGGGCCAAACTGGAAACCATAATGCTAAGGGAAATGAGCCAATCCCAAAAGGTTAGATACCACATGTTTGCCTTAATTTAAGATGATATGATGTTATGCAAAACATGTAATGCTATGTATGTTATGTTATAAGTTGTGCATAAACTAAAATTGAAATGTCAATGAGGTGGTCACAGAATGTGGTTAAGAACTCACATTTATTTTTAACATATTGGTTACTCATTGCTATGCCAACTAATTCCATAATGATGTAAATTTTTGCTGATGGTATGTGGGAAGGGTCTCCCTAAGAAGCCGTTGAACTAGGCCGGACAGCAAGATGCTGGACTCTATGTTTGGTATATGCTTGCAGTGAGGGAATCTCAACTGAGCTTGAACTGTGGTTATGTAACAAGGTGGAGTAACCCAGCAAGGGGGGGGTTGGGGAGGGGTGGGAGTATCCCAGTACCTATGAAACTGTGTCACATAATACAATGTAATTAAATAAAAAAATATTTTGTCAACTAAGACATAAAGCAAGATGTTAATGACAGTGATCCTGTGCTGGCGTAGAGTATGCATGGGAGCACGGAACTATTCACCCGGTTGTTCTGTAAACTGAAGCTGCTCCAAGCCAAAGCCTACTAAATTATTTAAAAGAAAAGATCAAACATTTTAGGAATAGGGTTTTGATCAATGATAAAGATCGCAATTAGGAGACCCACGTTGGAGTGCCTGGGTTTGATTCTGGGCTCTGACTCGCCATTCTATTTCCCAGTACCCATAGTAAGAGGCGAACTCAAAAGAAGTTCTCTGTCCCTTAGGCCTGGCACTGGGCCAGCAGGCATGTGGGTAGAATGCAGAAGTAAGAGAGAGAGAGAAAGAGAAAGAGATTGCCATCCCATGGCCTCCTCAGACCTTGGGCTACTGTTCTGAGGTCATGGAATCTCCCCACTCTCCCTTTCAACAGCAAAATTAGCCTCCTCTTTGCCCCACCCACCTGCCAGGGGCAGCTGTGCCTCAGGGTGCTGGAAGTTGGTCACAAACAGGAGTGATACGACCACCACCACCTAAGGGCTGTTCTGGAGCAGCCCTGCCCAGCCAACAGACCTTAGGAAACCTTGCTGTAAATAGCCAGGCAGAAAAATACATATCTGAGCAGAGGCGAGGGGTTTGCAAGCCTTATAGGCATTTGTTACATACTCATTTTCCTTTGCAGCCCATTTTTAAAGTTCCTGGGATGTACTTAACCAGGACTCAGCTTGACAGCCCTTGTCCCCATCAGTTGACTTGTTACTCACATTAAAGGATTAGTTGTTATATGGGTTATGGAACAGCATGTTGATGTTTTCTTTTCCTTTTTAAAGATTTATACATTTTTATTGCAAAGTCAGACACACCGAGAGGAGAGACAGAGAGGAAGGCCTTATGTCCGTTGATTCACTCCCGACTGAAGCTGCTCCAATCTGAAGCCAGGAGCCCAGAACCTCCCCAGGGTCCAGAACCTCCTCTGGGTCCCCCAAACATGTGCAGGGTCTCAAGGCTTTGGGCCATCCTTGACTACTTTCCTAGGCCACAAGCCAGGAGCTGGATGGGAAGCAGGGCTGCCAGAACACAAACCAGCGCCCATATGGGATCCTGGTGTGTACAAGAGGAGGATTTTAGCTGCTAGGCTACCACACCGGACCCATGTAGACATTTTCTTTAGCTTTCCCTGCTGCATGCACCCGGGGTCTCTGTGAAAGACCTGGCACATGCTGGGGCTCGCACACAATAAATAGGTGGACAGTTAGCAGCAGCATGGGAAGAAAGTATTTTCCAAACAGAGGGCACCTTGGCTCCCACTGGTAGGAACTATGGCCCTTGAAGGGAAGACCCTGACAGTGCAGCTGAGGATGCTGGGAAGGGACAGTGTGTGGAGACCCTGCCCTGCAGGGACATGACTGGAACTCAGGGAAAGAATGGGTCACAGGATGGGACATGAGAGTGAACAGGGCTAGAGTGACCGAAAGACTGCTTCTTTCCCCAAATATTTACATGAGACAGAAACAGAAAGTTTTCTATCTGCTGGGTCATTTTCTCCAAAATGCCCACAATGGCCAGGGTAGGGTCAGGGCTGTGTCCCATGTGAGTGTTGGGGACCTGAACACACCAGTCATCACTGCTTCCTGCAGGTGGGCATCAGCCGGAAGCTGCAGCCAGGAATTTCTAGAACCTAGGCATCTTAACTTCTGGGTGGAGCACCTGCAGTCCCCACCCAGGCATTTGCTTAACCAATGGGGCCATCTAGTATTTATTCCAAGGTAACTTCTTTGTATCTTAGCAGTAAAACCCCAGGTGTCCAGACTTGTCTGTCCCTTCCCAAGTAAAGGCTGTGGATAGCCTCCAGCAGAACTGGTGGGAAGATACGCATCAGAACAAAGAAATGCGGGAACTGCTGAGGAGCCCAGCTAGAGGCAACACCGCCAGCGGACCCTCAGGGCTCTGTGCTGAAGGTTAACCGGGACTGCCACCCTGCGTACCATTCAGAGTTCAGGAAGCCCCGACACTTGCACACCTTCTCCCACTCCTCCACATTCATTTCCCTTTGGGGGAGAGGCAGCTCCCCAAAGCACACTGGGGGCGCTGTGATTAGGGAAGGGGGAAGTGAGGTGTTGGACAGCCAGAGCAGCAGATGCCCCTTAAATCTGCTGGACCCAGGTTGTTAGGAGTAGTATTCAGGAAATACAGGAAGGGGTTAAGGTCAAGTGCAGCAGGAAGAGAAATGGCACAGAGAGATGGACTCAGAGCCCCAGAAATCCGTACACATCCTAGGAGACTCACCGGGATTTTCCTAGGATAATGGGGAGAACTTGAATAACTTTTGTTAAAAATCCAAGTTACAGATGATTTCATCTGAGGCTCAGCGGAGTCCCTAAGACAAAGGATCAAAGCAGAACAACACCTGGGGCAGGGTCACGAGGTGGCCTGCCAGCCTCTGGGTCACCAAGCACTCATCACCCCACACCCCTTCAGTTGGGAGATCATGTCTGGACCCTAGCACTTGGAATTAAGAGCTTTGGAGATCCTCCACCCTTCACCTCATTCACCTCCACGGAGGTTCTCAGCCAATGGACCCTCAAGTGTGTTCACAGACCACACATGCCAAACGTGTCAGCATCAACCTGGGAGCTTGTGGAAAATGCTTATCCCATTGTCCTGTCCCTGAACCTTGCCAAGTCAGGAGGAGTTCAGGGGGCCTAGGGGTGAGTCACATAGTCAGCATTGTCATGCCTTCCAAGTGTTTCTGGTAAAGGCTAAACTTCAAGAATCACCACAAAGCACAGAAAGTTCATGGAGGGCAAGAGACTTGGGGTGTAAACTTTTTTTTTTGTCTCACTTAATGTCTGTACAGGAGTGTTGTCTGTTCTCTTCCTTCCTGCACTAAGGAATAACAGTTTATTCCCATTGGCCTGCCTTTGTGCCCCGGAGTTGCAGTTCCTACACCCCTACCCCTAGAACTATGCCACTGTTAAAAGGCTTCTCCTTTGCTTCCAGAAAATCAGTCACAGCTCTCTCGCTTCAACTGTGTTCTTACCCCAACTGTGTCCCCTGGATCACAAGGGTTATTACCAGTGTCCCTTCACATGCTCTTAGTTCCTATGGCCCTGCTGCTTCAAGCGCCAGGACGCCTCTTCCAGTGAGTGCTTCCATGCAGTCCAGGGAAGGACAGTCTGAGCCAGCTGACAAAATCACAGTGCTACCCGACTCGCAACAGAAGCAGCCTTCAGCCTCTCGCTGAGTTCAGGTGAGCTCACTGCTTTTGCAGTGATGTCTTCCATGGCAACATGTTGCCAGTTTCCTAGTTTATTCTCTCTCAGCCCCACGGCAAGGCAAGCCCCAGGAGAAGCTGTACAAATGTTTTGGAGAAGGACAGAAAAGGGGTGGGGAAAGCCTTGCAATGAGGCTGCAGGACCCACACAGAAAACTTGCCTCCTTCAACTCATTCTTCTCATTGCTTTTGGCCCCCTGTGGCATGCAGGTCTTTCCCATGCTTTGTAATGCTTCCAGGTCAATCTGCACGCCCGTCCCCACCTCCACTACCCTCCCATTCCCTACAGGATATCCTTCAACATCAAGAATGCAACCAAATGCCTAGATCACACCAGTCTAAGGGAAGCGTGATGGCTCGTTGTGGTAGACAGTCATTGGTGGGAAAGGTACTGCTAATAGCCACATCATCTTGTTCAAGGAGTCGGGGATGTGAGGTGTTAGCAGGCTGGCCCACAGGCCTCTGGAGGCAGAGCTGTGCACCACACAGTGGAGGCCCACCTCGTGTCTTATAGGAA
Source organism: Ochotona princeps (assembly GCF_030435755.1). Taxonomy (NCBI): domain Eukaryota; kingdom Metazoa; phylum Chordata; class Mammalia; order Lagomorpha; family Ochotonidae; genus Ochotona; species Ochotona princeps. The sequence continues at coordinate 414,060 of NW_026699444.1, forward strand.
AGCTTGTGTGTGTGTGTGAATGTGTGTGTGTTGTACCACAGGGACACCCAAGGGAAACTGCCACTCTTCTGACCCTTTCTAAAATGCTGATGCCAAGTTGAGGTTGTGTACAGTACATTCAATATACTTGTTTTCACTTGTTATTCAAACATAGTTACAACCTAACAAACATCATTATAAATGAATCTAGACTTAACAGTTTTGAACCTTATTTTTTTCCTGGGTCAGTGACACCTAATGAGATATGGTCTTTTGTGGTTTTTTTTGTTTGTTTTAGGGTTTTTTTTTTCTTTTAAATTTATGATTCAGTTCCCTGACCCCCTCCCCAAACTCCCTACCACCTGACTCCCCACATGTGATTGCAATAGTATAGTCCTTCACAAACAGTCCTACATGTGTCATTCTGTTATTTAATTGTATCCTGACAATGTAGGTATGGAAAATGGTGAGAATCCAGCATCCTATGGTCGAGATACAGTTAACAATTTCAATGGGAGTCCACCTTTGATCTGGAAGTGGAGATGCATTCTGCATTGTATACTCATATCTGGATCTGAGAGTATCCATTATACAGTTAAATAAAAAGCCATAAAACAAAATCAACAACCGGAGCAAAAACAGGAAATTCACAACACCATGAAGTTAAATAACATGCTACCGAATGACCAACATGTCGTTGAAGAAATGAAAAAGAAAATCAACATTCTTCTTGCAGAAAATGATAGTACTGTATGACGTATGAGTCAGTGCGGAAATTAATAAGCAAAAAAACTTTTTTGAATGAATAAAAATAAAACAAAAATTTCAAAATCCATGACATGTAGCAAAAACAGTATTGAAAGGTCTATTGATTCTGTATTTTTCATGAAGGTTGCATTATTATCAAAGAGAATATATGGGGCCCGGTGGCGTGGCCTAGTGGCTAAAGTCCTCGCCTTGAATGCCCCAGGATCCCATATGCGCGCCGGTTCTAATCCCGGCAGCTCCACTTCCCATCCAGCTCCCTGCTTGTGGCCTGGGAAAGCAGGAGAGGACGGCCCAAAGCTTTGGGACCCTGCACCCACGTGGGAGACCCAGAAGAGGTTCCTGGTTCCTGGCATCGGATTGGCACATACCGGCCCATTGCAGCTCACTTGGGGAGTGAATCAGCGGATGGAAGATCTTCCTCTCTGTCTCTCCTCCTCTCTGTATATCCGGCTTTCCAATAATAATAAAATCATAAAAAAAAAGAAAGAATATATGATACTTGTCCTTTTGGGATTGACTTAATTCATTGAGCATAATGGTCTCTAGTTGGGACCATTTAGTTGCAAATGGCAGAATTTCATTCTTTTTAATGGCTGAGTAGTATTCCGTGGAGTAAATGTACCACTGTTTCTTTATCCACTTCTCTTTGATGGACATCTGGGTTTGGAAACATAATTTTTTGTCCTATTTTTCCCAGAAATGTTACAGCTTCTGATTTTACTTTTATGTAAGCAAGCCATTTGGATCATTTTTTTTTGATAAGATGCAAAAGGATGAATTGGAATTCAGGTGTTTTTTTTGTTTTCCTGAACATGAATGTCTGACTGTCGTCTACAACAAGACTATTCATTTCTAAAAGACTGCTTGAGGGCTTTGGGGCCACACAGAGCCTGTTTTAATTCTGGCTCAGTCACTTGCTTTTATCTGTCTAGGCCTAAATTCTTTCATCTGTTTTGTGGCATAAGTCGGATAGTGACCACAAGGATGAACCTGGCGATACAGGTAAAAGCCTTATCTCTTCTTCACAAGAGGTGCAGTAATGAGCATTTCTTCTAGATGCTTCTTCGCAGGAACCTCTCTGAGTCTGCCATGCTTCCCTGCTCACCCTGGTTCTTCAGAGAGGAGGGTGGGATGTGACCATGGGGTGGCAGAAACAGAGGGTGTGTAAAATTTGAACCCAAAGTATTACCTAGGTTCACATTCCATGCACCGTCACTGGTTTGCAGAGGTTCCTCGGCCTCAGAATTTGCTTCTCCTCTTGTTCTCTAGCCACCATGCTCCCCACACCCCAGGTTATTCCACCCAGCTCTGTGCCCTCTCCAAAGTTCTGTGAGGTTCAAGAATACCTCCACCATCTTTCCTAGAAAACCTCTGAGCAGCTCCAAATCTGTTTATGTACTACAACTCTCAGCTAAGGTGCAAGATCTACCACCTCCTGGGTCCACCTGGGGGATAGATGTTCCAGGAGAGGTGGAAGGGACCCCCACTTTGTATGGATTGGAATGGTTCACTGCTGCTATTAGCTGTCTCCCTCACAAGTAACATCAATGGATAGAAGCCCTAGGGAGACCAGCTACAGCTCAGCTCAACATAAGGCAAAACTTCATGCATCTGATGATTTTTAAGGGAAAGGTGAGTCCCCAGCTTTGAGATTCCTCACACTAACCCTGAGTGATGCTTTCCGTACACATTAAAGCTGGCAGGAGCATTCAATAAAAGGTATCATGGCTGTGGGTGGCTGGTAAAATACAGTCCCAAAGTGTTAGACAAAGTGAGACAGTCTGTCTCCCACACAATGTCCTTCATCTTTTGTTAGCTCTTCAGCTGGAGACTGAATCAACAGGCAACAAATAAAATCCAGGGAAATTGGACCTTCTGATTTCATTTTCAAAAATCACACTCCTGAATAATCACAGAAAACTCAGGGATTAATTGCACCTCTTCATTTAGTTAATCCTCTTTATCGTGAGAGGGAGGCTGAGCAAGGACATGGGTTAATAAAACTTTGCTTTTCTTGCACCTGTTCTCTAAGTCCATTACTGTAGGCCGCCTTGATCTGAATGACAGAAATCTACCTGCATTGTGAATGGATCCAATACATTGGAACACTCTTACCTTGCATGAAACAGAGATTCCAGAGGGCCAGGCAAGATAGCATAGTAGTTAAAGTCCTCACCTTGGACACGCAGGGATCCCATATGGGTTCTGGTTGTAATCCCCACGGCCAGCTTCTCATCCAGCTCCCTGCTTGTGCCCTGGGAAAGCAGTCGAGGACAGCCCAAAGCCTTGGGACCCTGCACCCACGTGGGAGACCGGGAAGAAGTTCCCGGCTCCTGGCTTCGATTGACTCAGTTCCAGCTGTTGTGATCATTTGGGGAGTGAACCATCGGACGGAAGATCTTCCTCTCTATCTTTCCTCCTCTCTGTATATCTGCCTTTCCAATAAAAATAAATAAACCTTTAAAAAAAAACAGAGATTCCAGGAACAAATTCATTTTTTGAAGCCAGCCTGCTCTCCCGGGAATTGCGTAGCTGCTTTATTACAATGTCTTCAACTTAAAGCCCACCTTTCATTTGACACTTGAAGCTTTATTCACAAGGCTTCTTAGGTCTTCCACTGTTTCCATGCAAAATACAACTCAACCACGCTTATTGAATATTTCTTGGTAGGCCTTGTGGGAAAGAAAAAACATCAGAAATAGGAAATTGAGTAAGACATGGTTCCTGCCTCCAAGAATTTGCACTCTACTAGGGGAGGGGCACAATAATGGCTATTACTGTCAGGCTGCTCAGTTATCTTGCTGATTTTATATACTTTAACAAGAGCTAAGGAAAAAAGTGTATTGAAGGAGGACTCCATCAGGAATGCCAGATCCTAACAGTCATTGTGGTAGAGCACTGGGATGCTCAATTCATTTCTATTTTTCTCTTCAGTAAGTTCCTAATTCTCTCAAAGCAAAGAAAAGCAATTTTGAAATTCTTCTAGGTTACTTGTTCCTCTCTAAAACATAGCTAGTGTATCTTTACTTTAAGTACTTATTGAAAGTATCATTATGAATGGATTCATAAAAGTAGTGATTCTGTACCTCTAAGTACACATACAGTCCTGCATGTAAACCACACACTCCTAAAATCCTCAGCTTCCAGAGACTTACCTAAACCTCCCTGTGAGCAAATCACTCCCCCTTCACAGGTCCATCTACACTGCCAACTGAAACATTCAGTCACTTTATAAGGATGCCTGGTGGACCCTAACAGCTCCAGCTCTATACCCAGGATGAGTCGGCCTTCAAGGGGTTCTTGGGAAGATCTTTGCCACCTCCACCTCTCCAATGCTCCAACGTAGACCCCGGAGTTCCACCACTAAAGGGCCACTTCCTCCGAGTGTCCAGTATTGTTACCCTCAAATGGCCCAAGTAGAACACAAGCTGTTGTCAGCGCAGTGGCCACGACTCAGTGCAAGTGCTTCTGAATGATCATTCTCAGTGGGAGCACAGCCTGATGGTGGGAGGGAGAGGAGGAGGCACAGCTCCATAGAAGTAGATACTTTGTCCCCTGGTCCTGCATGCAAAGAAACCAAATTTGTATTTCTTTGTTTCCTTTTTAAAACTTGTTTTTGGGGGGAGACTCGCAAGATGGCCGACATAGGAGGAAACTGTGAGGGAGCTCACAGACAGAGAGGGCTAGAACGCGACAAAAGCGTAAGTGGAGCAGCATAGAACTACAGGGAGAAGAACGTGAAGTTCCCTGGACAGTGTGGAGCCAAAAAAATCCACACAACTCGGAAGAGCAACCAGGGAAAAACAAAACAAAGGGCAGGGAAGACGACTTTCTGTTCCTGATCTGCTGAGTCACCTTTGAGTGCAGACGCCGAAAGCCGCAGTCGACCCGGAGACCGACCCGCAGACGCTGTGGCCTTGAGGACCGGCGGTGATCGGGACCCGCTGGCACCTGCTCACCCTGGTCGCCAGGACCCACCAGGACCTGCGCCCGCTGCGGACATCAGGACCTGGAGTCATTGGGACCCTCCAGCATCCACCCACCCTGGTCGCCAAGCCCTGCCGGGACCTGCATCAGCCGCAGCCTCCAGGTTCCATCCGCCTGCACCCGCCAGGACCTGCAACGGACGCAGTAGCCGGGAGATGCACCAGTGGTGAGGGTTCTCACCAGAGGAAGAGGCAGACTGCAAGAACCTGTGGTTTGAGTGAGGTGGGTGGGGACAGTGGTGGGTTGGAGGCTCCGGGAGTTGGCCCCCAGGGGCATGCACAGAGCCTGAACACCCTTGATGCTCATCTCCCCTCCCCTCCCCCCCCGAGACTCCAGCGTCTAGGGACACCGGGCGAGTGCCTTGAAACTGCCAAAACTGTGTCTGGGAGGTGACGCACAGTGGTCCTGTGTGCTGAGGAGAAAGGCAAAAGGCACACTGAATACTCCCCCGTGCCTTTGTGGTCTGGCACTCAGCTGGGCGGTGCTATCCCACAGGAACCCAAGCACGCCTCTGGGCTGGGCAGTCCCATGCTAGCGCTGGGGCGGTCGGTCCCCTGCAAGCGCTGGGGTGGGCGGGACTGTGCAGGAGGCGCTTCCAGAGAGCACCTGGAACACCCCACTCCCTATAGTCCCATGCTTGGGAGATGCACCAGGAGAGCACTGCGGACTCGCGTGCAGGAGGCGTTCCCAGAGAGCACCTGGAACCTCCACGCCCTGCAGTCCCTGGCACTGGGGACACACCGAGAAAACACCTAGAATCCTCCGAGCCCTGTGATCGCGCGCACAGGGGGCGCGCACAGAGAGTGCCTTCACTCCCCCACGCCCTGTGGTAGCATACCTGTAGGGGACGAGCTGAGAGTGCGCTTTGAATCCTCTGGGTCCTGGAAGTGGCGCCCTGAGGTCCAGTGTTCTGGAGACGCACCAAAAGTGCCTTGAAAATTCCCACACCTTGCTACTCCACGCCTGCAGACTCCGATCTCTACAGGATAGTGCTTGGAGACCCCTCAGCACACTGGTGCCTAGGTCTCTCAAAAAAGAAACACTAACACAATGGGAAGAAATACCAGAAAAGGTAATGATCCAGATGAGAGTGCCAACACCCTACCAATAAAGGATCAAAAGCCAATGTCTATTTCGGAGATGAGAGATGAAGACATAGAAGATCTACCAGACAAGGAATTCAAAAAAATAATGTTAAAATATGTCAGAGACAATGAGAAGAATTGGGAGGACTTCAAGGAATTCAAGAACCACATAGCCTCAGAAATACAACAAATGAAAAGAAAATCCTTGACTTAGAGCACAAAATTGAGAGCCTAACCAACAGAACAAATACAGCAGAAGAGAGGATCTCTGAAATGGAAGACACACAAAACGAACATACCCAGTTCATTAAACGGCTGGAGATAAGTCTGAACAAAGCCAATAAGACCATACAAGAATTGAAAGACAACCTCAGAAAATCGAATATTAGGATTATCGGCCTTCCTGAAGGAGCGAAAAAAGAGTCAGGAATGCAAATGGTGCTCGACGAAATTATACAGGAAAACTTTCAAAACACTTGGAACATGAACCCAGCCCAAATCCAGGACGGTCAGAGGACTCCCAGCAGATATGACCCAAAGCGATCTTCACCCAGACATATGGTGCTCAAGTTCCACTCCAACGAAGACAAAGAAAGAATCCTAAGACAAGTACGAAGCAGAGAAAAGATCACATACAGGGGAAAACCAATCAGGATCACTGCTGACTTCTCTGAAGAGACTTTATAAGCAAGAAGGGAATGGACAAAGATCTTCCAAATCCTGAATCAGAACAGCTGTCAACCAAGAATATTGTACCCAGCAAAGATCTCATTCGTATTTGAGAACGAAATCAAATACTTTCACAGCAAAGAGAAATTAGAAGAATATGCCAGCACAAAACCAGCTCTACAAAATCTCCTTAGAAAAGCACTAAATCCAGAAAAAAAGGAGGTGAATCATAAGCAAAGATGGCAAACAGGAAGGTCTCCCCACTAAAGTCCACACAAGGAAGGGCAATTACACAGATATCAAAAAAACAAGTATGGCAGGGCAAAATCACAACCTCTCAATTTTGACTCTTAACACAAATGGCCTGAACTCACCAATCAAAAGACATAGATTAACAGAATGGATTATCAAACAGCACCCAACTATCTGTTGCCTACAAGAGACACATCTAACCAGAAGAGATTCTAAGAAGCTGAAAGTGAAAGGTTGGAAACAGATATTTCATGCCAATGGATGAGAAAAAAGGCTGGGGTAGCTGTCTTAATTTCAGATGATGTGGACTTCAATCTGACACACATCAAAAAGGACAGGGAAGGACATTATATATTGGTGAAGGGACTGATCCATCAAGAAGTAATTACCATTGTGAACATATATGCACCAAATTCAAACGCACCTAGCTATGTGAAGCAATTACTCACGGACTTAAGGGGAGACATAGATATGCACACAATAATAGTGGGTGATCTTAACACCCCACTAACAACAATAGACAGATCAAAAAAACAAAAACTCAACAAAGAATCAACAGAACTCATACAAACAATAGAACAACTGGACATGATAGATATTTATAGAATGTTTTACCCTAAGGCCACAGATTATACATTTTTTTCAGCAGTGCATGGCACCTTCTCCAGGATCGACCACATGATAGGACACAAAGCAAACCTAAATAACTTAAAAAAGATAGAGGAATCATACCATGTACCCTCTCAGACCACCACGGAATGAAGCTGGAAATCAGCAATTCAAAATGCCCCAGGAAATACAGAAACTCTTGGAGGCTGAACAATATGCTATTAAACGAACAATGGATCAGAGAAGAAATTAAAGATGAGATCAAAAAATTTATGGAAACCAATGAAAACTCTGACACAACATTCCAAAATTTGTGGGACACTGCCAAAGCAGTGCTACGGGGTAAACTCATTGCAATTGGAGCTCATGTCAAGGCCCAAGAGAGGCGCCAAATACAGGAACTAAACACACACCTCCAGGAATTGGAAAAACAACAGCAGAAGAGCCCCACACACAATAGGAAACAAGAAATCATCAAAACAAGGGAGGAAATCAACCAGATAGAAATAAAAAAAACCATACACAAAATCAATGAATCAAAAAGCTGGTTTTTTTGAGAAGATAAACAAGATAGACACCCCACTGACCCGACTGACAAAGAAAAAACAAGAGAAGGCAAGAATTAACAGCATCAAAGATGAAAAAGGCAACATAACAACAGACACCGCATCCATTAAAGCCATAATTAGAAATTACTACAAAGCACTGTACTCCAACAAATCAGAAAATCACCAAGAAATGGAAAAGTTCTTAGACTTCTACCACCTGCCAAAACTTAGCCCAGAGGCAACAAACGACCTGAACAAACCCATAACTGAAGTGGAGATTGAATCAGTGATTAAAGACCTCCCAACAAAGAAAAGCCCAGGTTCAGACAGCTTCACTACAGAATTCTACAAAACATTCCGAACAGAACTGACCCCAATCCTCTACAAACTCTTCAAAACAATAGAAAAAGAGGCAACCCTTCCAAACTCATTCTATGAAGCCAACATTGCCTTAATCCCAAAACCAGACAGAGAACTAACAGAGAGGGAAAACTACAGACATATCTCTTTGATGAACATTGATACTAAGATTCTCAACAAAATCCTAGCCAACAGAATTCAAAAACACATCAGACAGATCATTCATCCAGATCAAGTAGGATTCATCCCTGGAATGCAGGGATGGTTCAACATTCGGAAATCCATAAATGTGATACACCACATCCAAAAACTGAAAGACAAGAATCACATGATAGTATCAATAGATGCAGAAAAAGCTTTCGACAAAATCCAACACCACTTCCTACTAAAAACCCTAACCAAGGTAGGCATAGATGGAAAAATCCACAACATAATTAAAGCCATATATGAAAAACCCAACGCCAGCATCATACTGAATGGAGAAAAGCTGGAACCCTTCCCACTGAGATCTGGAACAAGACAGGGATGTCCGCTTTCTCCACTACTATTCAACATAGTCCTAGAGGTACTCGCTGAGGCCATAAGACAAGAAAAAGAAATCAGAGGAATCCAAATGGGAAACGAAGAAGTCAAACTCTCACTATATGCAGATGATATGATTCTTTATGTAGAAGAGCCAGAGACTCAATACAGAGACTGCTAGAACTTGTACGAGAGTTTGGTAGAGTGGCAGGGTACAAAATTAATGAACAAAAATCAACAGCCATAGTGTATGCGAACAGCCCCAAGATGGAAAAAGACTTAACCAGCAAGATACCATTCAAAATAACAGAGAAAAGTATGAAATATCTGGGAATAAATCTAACCAAAAATGTAGGAGACTTATTTGAAGAAAACTACAAACTACTTAAAAAAGAAATTGAACAAGACCTCAAAAGATGGAGTAACATCCCATGCTCCTGGATAGGTAAAATCAATATCATTAAAATGTCTATACTGCCAAAAGCAATATATACATTCAACGCAATCCCAATCAAATTGTCCAAAACATTCTTCATGGAACTGGAAACAATGATCCAAAGGTTCATCTGGAAACACAAAAAACCACGGATAGCTAGAACCATCCTGAAGAACAGGAAGTTAGCAGGGGGAATCACAGTTCCGGACCTCTGGACATACTATAGGGCAGTGGTTATCAAAACAGCGTGGTACTGGCACAAAGATAGAGAGGAAGATCAATGGAGCAGAATAGAAACACCAGAAGGGAACCCACACAGATACAGCCAAATAATCTTTGACAAAAAGACAAACGACAATCCAGGCAAATGGGAAGGTCTGTTCAATAAATGCTGTTGGGACAACTGGTTAATAGCCTGCAGAAACAAAAAAATAGACCCACATCTCTCACCATACACTAAGATCAGATCTAAATGGATAACAGATCTAAACCTACATCCAGAAACCTTCAAACTTTTGGAAGAAAATGTTGGAAACACACTGCAACACTTAGGAGTAGGCCCTCACTTCCTAAAAAAGACTCCAAATGCAGTAGCAATCAAGACCAGAATAAACAAATGGGACCTCATCAAACTAAGAAGCTTCTGTACAGCTAGAGAAACAATCAACAAAGTAAAAAGGCAACCCATAGAATGAGAGAAGATCTTCGCACACGACATAGGTGATAGAGGGCTGATCTCCAGAATATACAAAGAGCTACAAAACAACCAAAATGTCAAAACAAACAAGCCACTCAATAAATGGGCACAGGAAATGGGCAAACACTTCACAAAGGAACAAACCCAAATGGCAAATAAACATATGAAAACATGCTCAAGTTCCCTGGCAATAAGGGAAATCCAAATTAAAACATCAATGAGGTACCACCTGACGCCAGTAAGACTGTCCCACATGAATAAAAGCACCAACAACACTTGTTGGCGAGGTTGCGGGGAAAAGGGAACCCTACTCCACTGCTGGTGGGGCTTCAGGTTGGTACAGCCTCTATGGAAATCAGTATGGAGAATATTCAAACAACTCAAATTCAACATACCGTATGATCCAGCAATAGCACTCCTAGGAATATATCCAGAACAATTGTTTTATGAGAAACCAACATGCACTCCTATGTTCATAGCAGCACAATCAGTAATTGCAAAAACATGGAAGCAACCAAAATGCCCATCAACAGAGGATTGGATAAGAAAGCTATGGTTCATCTACTCCATGGAATACTACTCAGCTATTAAAAAAAACAAAATGCAGTTCTTTGTGGCCAAATGGGCCAAACTGGAAACCATAATGCTAAGGGAAATGAGCCAATCCCAAAAGGTTAAATACCACATGTTTGCCTTAATTTAAGATGATATGATGTTATGTATAACATGTAATGTTATGAATGTTATATGTTGTGTATAAACTAAAATTGAAGTATAGGTGAGGTGGTCACAGAAGGTGGCTGGGAACTCGCATTTACTTTTAACATATTGGTTACTTATTACTATGTCAATTAATTCCATAATGATGTAAATTTTTGCTGATGGTATGTTGGAGCTTTCAATTGACTGGGATGATACTCTGCTGGCTCTGTTTTCAGACCAGAGAGGGTGTACCTAAGAAGCCGTTGAACTTGACTGGACAATAAGATGCTGGACTCTATGTTTGGTATACGCTTGCAATGGGGGAATCTCAACTGAACTTGAGCTGTGGTTATGCAACAAGGTGGAGGAATCCACCATGGTGGGAGGGTTTGGGGAGGGGTGGGGAGAACCCAAGTACCTATGTAACTGTGTCACATAATACAATGTAATTAATGAAGTAAAAATAATAAATAATTAAAAGAAAAAAAGCTTGTTTTTGGAAAATAACTGTTAACAGACATAAAATTGCATATATGTGTGTACCTTGTGATGCTTCAACACATGTAAGTTGCAAAGCAAATACAGCCTTCCTGCCTGCTGCTTTGTACACTGGAACACATCCACGACACTGTCACCCTCACTCTGAACAAGCTGAGATGCATCTTGCCAGGAGGTGGCAGTGCAGGGTCAAAAATGAGTACGCGCTGCACCACCAGCATCTAGTGTGGAGTGGTTCTGCTTCCAATCCGGATCTCCAGTGCCTGGGAAGGAAGGGGAGGATGCTCTGAGTCCTTGGCTGTCCCTGAGGGAGGAGCTGACGGAGCTTTGGCCTAAGCCCTGGATGAGCCCAGGCCACTGTGATCAATCAGGGAATGAACCAACACAGAGAAGACCATCACTGCTCTCTCTGACTTCTAAATAAATATTTATAAAAACAAAAATCATAATAATAATAACTAGTATCGAATGAGTTATTTTTAGAAATGAGTATTTCAGCCAGATTGCCCGTTTTCAGTGACCCAGGTGTCTGGTTTGGAGCACAGGCCACAGGTTCTGAAGGCAGCAGTGTGTGGCTGACTCTGCTCTTTGCAGGTGCACCTGGTGCTGGAAATGGACCCTGGGGAAACAGACATTACAGTGGCCTAACGGCTAAAGTCCTCGCCTTGCACGTGCCAGGATCCCATATGGGTGCTGGCTCTAATCCAGCTCCCTGCCTGTGGCCTGGGAATGCAGTCGAGGACAGTCCAAAGCCTTGGGACTCTGCACCTGTGTGGGAGACCCGAAAGAGGCTCCTGGCTCCTGGCTTCAGATCAGCTCAGCTCCGCAAAAGCCACTTGAGGAGTGAATCAGCAGACGAAAAATCTTCCTCTCTGTCTCTCCTCTCTGTACGTCTGACTTTCCAATAAAATTTTTCTAAAAATTTAAAAATAAAAAAAAATATCTCTATCTCCATTGGAAAGACAGATTGCACATAGAGACAAACATCTTCCAGCTACCAGTTCACTCCCCAAATGGCTGCAACAGCCAGGGCCAAGCTGAACCGATCTGAAAATAGGAGCCAGGGCCTTCCTTTGGGTCCCCCATGTGAGTTCAGGGTCCCAAGGCCTCAGACCTTTCTCCACTGATATTCCTGGCTACAAGTAGGGAGCTGGAGAGAAAGCAGAACAGCTGGGACACAAAGCAGCACACATGGGATCCAGGTGCCTCCAGGGCAGGGGAGGGAGAGGTCATCTAGTGGAGCCATAGCCCCAGGCCTCCTTTCACTTTGAAGTTGGGGGTATCCTGTGTCCATGGAGAAGGTGAAGGATGAGAGGGAGCCTGGAGCTGAGAGGACTTCTGTCTACATGCCTGATGAGAGGCTCGAGTGGAGCCTCCAAGAACACCCAGGAAGCGGTGAGGTGGGCCCCCAGGGCATCTCCAGCAGGTCCCGGCCTCCACCGGGAAATGCACTCCCTAGTTCTCCCCTCAGGGCGAGGCCAGAGCGCCACGGACCACGTGACCCGCTCGCCTCCCGGGACCGCGACGCATGCGTAACGTGTTCTAGACACAAGGCCGTGGCGCTGGAGGCGGTGGCGGCGGCTCCGGTGGCTGTGGAGACTGAGGCGGCGGGAGTTGCATCGTCGTCGGCTAGACTGGTCCAGGCTTGGGCTCATGGCATCCAGTGGCACCCATCGTGAGTGAGGTCACTAACTGAAGGCTAAATAAAGAGTCATGCAAAATTCCCACATGGATGAGTACAGAAATTCTAGCAATGGCAGCACAAGCAGCAGTTCAGAGGTAGTGGTAGAACATGCTCCCGATTTCAGCACTGAGATTATGAATGTTACAGAAATGGAACTGTCACCTGATGGCTCTCCCAGTGTGAATGCATCTACAGAAGAAAGTGAAATGGCGAATGCTGTGGACCTTCCTGTGACAGTGACAGAAACAGAAGCAACTTTCCCTGCAGAATATGACAAATTTTGGAAAACTGTTGAGAATAATCCTCAGGATTTTACAAGCTGGGTATATTTGCTTCAGTATGTAGAACAGGAGAGTCACTTGATGGCTGCCAGGAAGGCATTTGACAAATTTTTCGTGCACTATCCATATTGCTATGGTTACTGGGAAAAGTATGCAGACCTTGAAAAGCGACATGACAACATAAAACAATCAGATGAGGTTTATCGGCGGGGTCTTCAGGCAATACCTCTTAGTGTTGACCTTTGGGTACATTATATAAACTTCTTTTTTTAAAGTATTTTTTTAAATTTATTCATTAATTACATTGTGTTGTAATGACATAGAATCTGGGATTCTCCCCCCCCCACCCTCCCCCCATGGTGGATTCCACCACTCCGCTCATTATATAAACTTCTTAAAAGAGACATTGGACCCTGGTGATCCTGAGACCAGCAACACGATCAGAGGAACTTTTGAGCATGCTGTTCTAGTTGCAGAAACAGACTTCCGATCTGACAGACTATGGGACATGTATATAAACTGGGAAAATGAACAAGAAAACCTGAGAGAAGTTACAGCCATCTACAATCATATCCTTGGTATTCCGACACAGCTGTATAGTCATCATTTTCAGAGATTTAAAGATCATATACAGAATAACTTGCCTAGAGATCTTTTAACTGATGAACAGTTTATTCAGCTGAGAAGGGAATTAGCATCTGTTGATGGACATAGTGGTGATGACGGTCCACCTGGTGATGATCTGCCATTAGGAATTGAAGACATAACTGATCCAGCAAAGCTAATTACTGAAATAGAAAACATGAGACATCGAATCATTGAGATTCATCAAGAAATGTTTAATTATAATGAACACGAAGTTAGTAAAAGGTGGACTTTGGAAGAAGGTATTAAAAGACCTTATTTTCATGTGAAACCATTGGAAAAGGCACAGCTTAAAAACTGGAAAGAATATTTAGAATTTGAAATTGAAAACGGGACTCATGAATGAGTTGTGGTTCTCTTTGAAAGAGGTATCATATCATGTGCCCTCTATGAGGAGTTTTGGATTAAGTATGCCAAGTACATGGAAAACCATAGCATTGAAGGAGTGAGGCATGTCTTCAGCAGAGCTTGTACTATTCATCTTCCAAAGAAACCCATGGTGCATATGCTTTGGGCAGCTTTTGAGGAGCAACAGGGCAATATTAATGAAGCCAGAAATATCTTAAGAACATTTGAAGAATGTGTTCTAGGATTGGCAATGGTTCGTTTGCGAAGAGTAAGTTTAGAACGTCGGCCTGGAAATATGGAAGAAGCTGAGCATTTGCTTCAGGATGCCATTAAAAATGCCAAATCAAGTAATGAGTCATCCTTTTATGCTATCAAACTAGCCCGGCATCTTTTCAAAATACAAAAAAATCTTCCAAAGTCAAGGAAGGTGTTTTTAGAAGCCATTGAAAGAGACAAAGAGAACACAAAGTTATACCTCAATTTACTTGAAATGGAATATAGTGGTGACCTCAAACAAAATGAAGAAAATATCCTCAGTTGTTTTGACAAAGCTGTACATGGATCATTACCTATTAAAATGAGAATTACATTCTCTCAAAGAAAAGTGGAATTTCTTGAAGATTTTGGTTCAGATGTTAATAAGTTTCTGAATGCTTATGATGAACATCAAACACTCCTAAAAGAACAGGATTCCTTAAAAAGGAAAGCAGAAAATGGATCAGAAGAACCAGAGGAGAAGAAAGCACATACGGATGACACAACCTCATCATCTACACAGATGATTGACGGTGATTTACAGGCAAATCAAGCTGCATATAATTATAGTGCCTGGTATCAATACAATTATCAGAATCCTTGGAATTATGGGCAGTATTATCCTCCCCCTCTGACGTGATGGCAAAATAGAAATTTCAGATGGAGTGTGTGAAAAGTATATTTTATTTTAATGAGGGATGTGAACATAAAGTTGTTGTATTTGATAACTTGTCTTCTTTTCTGTGTAACATTTGTTAAGTAATGGGGGGGGGGAATGTCAGGCAGTAGCTTACCACAGATAATATTTCCTACCATTTATAAAATTTACTTTTTATTGAAGAAATTTTTTTTTTAATTTTTGCATTAAGTGGTCTAGAATTCTTTTGCAAACCATTTGCAAGTTTTGTAGCCTTAAGGGCAGGAAAAAAAAACCTGACTGCAAATCATGTCAGAGTACAAGATTCTGAAAACCTAAGGGCTGGTTATTAAATAGGTTTTACTTCTGTGAAAACCAACCAATGTAAACTTTTGCTAACAAGGGTTTGTCTGTATGTTTCAATTATACTTGTGAATTTGGATCTGACTGCAAAGACACTATTAAAATGCTATGCCTTGGAATAGAGTATAAATGAGAATGTTGAAAATGTTTGCATCTCTTTAAAAATGAAAATCATATCAATTGTTTCAGGAGACTTTGTATTTAGAACATTCATGTAAAACTGTGAGCAAGTTTTCATTTTGAACTGATCATCTTCACTTTTGTAATAAAACTGAAGACTCATCCAGTGATGGTTTATGAATTTATTGGAGGGGGAACCTAATATTATCTTCATACCATTATCAGTGCCTTATTGCTTTTGAAATAGTTTTCCTAAATTCAAAAAATAAAAACATAAAAATAAATTTAAAAAGCAGAAACAAAGTAAAGTTTTAAAAAAAATGTAAAGTGCCATGCAAAATACCATTCTTCATTTGGAGGATAGAGTGGTTTGTGTTAAGTAGTGTAATATTGGTTGGATCATTTCCATCACCTTCATTAGCATTTATTTGGTAGCAGAATGCTTGCCCAGGCACAGAATTAACAGCCCTTAGCCATGATACTGTGTAGGTTTTTGTAAATACTATGCACTCTCTGAAAGGAAAAACCCAAAAGAAAAAGAGTTTGCCCCAGAGCCTGGCATGGTAGCCTAGCAACTAAAGTCCTCACCTTGCATAAGCCGGGATACCATAAGAGCACCAGTTCTAATCCTGGCAGCCCCACTTCCCATCCAGCTATCTGCTTGTGGCCTGGGAAAGCAGTCTAGGATGGCTCAAAGCCTTGGCACCCTGCATCTGCACCTGCAAGAGAGACCTGGAAGAGGCTCCTGGCTCCTGGATTCGGATTGACTCAGATCCAGTCATTATGGTTGCTTGGAGAGTGGATCAATGGACAGAAGATCTTCCTCTCTGTCTCTCCTCTTCTCTGTGTATCCATGAGTTTATATAACCATGAGTTTTAGGGAGCTGCAAAGTTGAACAAATGCTAAGATGCTGATAAAGATAATGTCAAAAGCTGGTAAGGACTAGAACAACAGCAACTTCATGTTTTGCTAGTGGAAGTGCAAAGTGTTATAACCACTTTGGAGAACAGCATGATAGTTTCATACGAAACTAAACATATTCTCATCATACAATTTAATAATTGTGTGATTGGTATTCACACAAATGAGTTAAAAACGTATGCCCACTCCAAAACTAACACACAGGTATTTGTCTAGCTCTGCTCACAGCTGCCAAAACCTGCAGACAACCCAGACATCCTTCAGTAGATGAATGTGCAAAGAAATCATTACGCACTCAGACAATGGAAAATTATTTCCCACTCTCAGGCCATGAAAAATGGAGCTCTCAGGCCATGAAAAGAAATGTAGGAAGCTTGAACGCAACAAGGCAGAAGACAAAAAAAAAAAAAAAAAAAAAAAAAAAAAGAAAAAAGAAAAAAGAAAGAAAAGCCAGAAGTATAAAGACAGTAAGAAGAGAAAATCCAGAGTTCTCCAGAGTTCTGAGGAGGCAGGGATGACTGGGGAAGCACAGAGACTGCTTAGGGAAGCAAAGTTGCCCTGTATGTGACACTACAGTGGTGGATGCAAGGCGTTACACACTGGCCAGAACACACAACACTGAAGGCAAAGGCTGAACAATGTGTCAGTGTAGAGTAATAATAATAAGCATGGCACTCTGGTGTGGAGGCATCGTGTGTGTAAACTTTATATATACATAAATCAGGAAAGCTATAGGAACAATGGTAAAATATTTACATCACAACTCAAAGGACAGCAGACCTAGGCAGTCTTGGTGGCAAGTCCTGCCAAAATTTCAATCCCTTTAAACTAAACAAGTAAGTGAGCATGGTTTGTTTAACCTTCCTGCCTGTTTCTATAGTCCTAGCATAGGAATATTTTAAATTAAATAAGACTGTGATCTTACTATTGAGTTTTAAAATGCATATGTCATATAATGTCATGACCGATAGAATTTTTTGAAAGATCCAAGAAGCGTGCAATATTTAGGATATCTCAGAACTCAATGAGAGATATGGAAGACCTGAATAGAAAGAGACTCAATATTCCAAGGTAGGCAAACTCAATTGGGTAGACTTCCTTTCCAAATACATCTGCAAATGTATTCAATTAATTGCAGTCTAATCACCTAGAGAACTTTAATAAAATGGGACAAAATTACTCCCTAACACATGAAAGGCAGACAGAGAGACAGACAGCACTCCCAGCCACTTGTGCACTCCCCAAATGGCAATGGGCTTCTATTTTCTGTGGGCATTTGGCTTTGGAATTGAAATGCCCACAATCTGCATTGCGGTACCTGGATTAATACCCAGTTCCTGCTCCCGACTTCAGCTTCCTGCTACTGTGGGACCAGGCAGGCAGCCATGATGAATCAAGTGATTGCATCCTTGCCATCAAGCATCCACTTAGCCCACCTCATTCCTGCCTGTTGGAGGTATTTGTAAAGCAAACCTACAAATTAGAGTGTTCTTTATTTCTGTTTCTCTCTTCTCTGTGTGTATACTTCTCAAATAATTGTAACATAAACCAATTGAATTCCAGAAAATTGTGCTTGTAATAAATTTTAAAAGATGCTACACATTCACCCAATTTAGAAAACACATGATAAACTAAAATTCAAAAAAAATAATCAGAGGATATGTATACTGGCGTGAATCAAGATATACTTAAGTAACATGGCCAGCACAGGGCACGTCAGGTTAATCCTCCAACTACAACACCATCATTCCACATGGGCACCAATTCATGTCCCAGCTGCTCCACTTCCCACTGAGCTCTCGGCTTATGGGATGGAAAACAGCAGAGGGTAGGGCAAGTCCTTGGGCTTCTTCACCAATGTGGGAGACCTGGAAGAAGTTCCTGGCTTCAGATCAGTTCAGCTCGTACTGTTGCAGCCATTTGGGGAGTGAATCAGCAGCTAAACTCTCTGCCTCTCCTCTCTCTGTAAAATGTGACTTTCAAATAAAAAATTTAAAATATTTTAAAAAGCACATAAAGCTAAATGATGAAAATACCAAGTAGGTAATCTAATGCAAAAACAAATCATTCCAAGAAGCTGAATAAAGTACAGTCATAAATCTGATTATTAACATATTCATTCATCCAGCAAGTATTGGTGGAATGCTTACTATGCATCAGCCTTGTTTTAGGCATATGTGATACAAAAATAAACAATATGAATAAAATTATTGTCCTCTTGGAATTTATACTAAGGGGAGGGGACAAAAGACGAAAGAGTGAACAAGCAATGTTAAAACATCGGGCTGAGTGAGTTGGGACCAGGATGGCAGCACAAAAGGCTGAAATGGGGTCAGATTCTAGGTACATTTGAAGATAGAATCAACAGCCTGTTCACTGATTTTGATATAGGGTAAATTTTAAAGAGGAATCAAGAATGATCCCTGGGTTTGAGACTTAAGCACTAGAAGAATGGAGCTTGTTTCCTGAGACAAGATTTGGAGAGGAACAGATAATAAGAGGCACGTGAGTCTGACCCTAGGGTTTGGGTAAACCATGGCAACCAGACAGGCAAAGGGTATGGCGAATGGTGAGTCAGTGTAGGGCAGGAACAGGTGAACTTACTGAGGCAGAAGAATCACCATGGTGTCAGTCAGCAAAGCCCAGAGGCAGGAGAACAGTATCTGCCTCCCCAAACACCACCAAGAATAAGCGGTCAGGACAAGGAAGGGCAACAAGCAAAGGCAGGAACAGCCTGTGACACAGAAGAAAATTCTGGGAGCAAGGCAAGGAGCTGATGCACTCCATGGTCAACCCCTGCTCAGAGCCTGTGCCCACTGGACTGGGCACGGGTTCATGACCACAAACAGACACACGCAGGAGCCATGCCCTACAACAAGATTAGCTTTATAACACCGCGTTGCACTTTCTTGCTGTTGGTAAGCAGAAATGAGATTAGAAGCAAATATTGGCAAGTTGTGCTTACTATTAAATCTGGGCATTAAATCCATCAGTATCCCACCATTAGAGGTCTCCTATGTTCACAGAGTTGCACAGAGGTAGACGGGGCACCGCTTGTTAAGCAGCCACTCATAACACCAGTATCCCTTATCAGAGCATCAATTCAAATCTTGGCTGCTCCACTTCGAATCCAGTTTTTTGCTGATGCACCTGAAAAGGCAATGGCTGATAGCCTAAGTATTTGGTTCCCTATCACTTGAGTGGATGACCAACATGGAGCCCCTGGTTCCTGCCTCTGGCCTGGCCCAGAATTTGGCTATTGCAGATGTTTGGGGAGTGAACCAACAAGCAGAAGATCCTTTTGTCCCTCTGTCTCTGTCACTCTGCCTTTCAAGCAAGTAAGTCAATAATTTTAAAAGAAATCAGATTATAAATAAATAAATAAAAGCATTTCATTAAAAAAGGGGGGGCAGGCATTTGGTCCAGCAGGTGATACCCAAGCCTCCATCAGAGTGCCTAGATTCAAACCCCCGACTCTGGCTGCTGCGTTCAACTTCCTGCCAGTGTAGACCCTTAGAGACATAGTGACGGCTCAGGTGGCTGAGTCTCAAGTTCCTGGCTCCCGCCCCAGCCCCAGCCATTGCGGGTTCTTCGGAAGTACACCAGGGACTGAGCACTCCCTGTGTCCCTTCCTTTTCTCCAGGATTTCTCTTCCCTCTGTGTCTCTGTCTGTCTCTGGGATAAATTTATAAAGGACAAAGGTTACTTGTAAGTAAACAGGCAAGTTAGGCATGTATTAAATATTTTGAGAATAATGCCCGAGAATCTGGTAAATGGTTTCTAATGGTAGGTCTACATGGAAGCCCTGAGTTATGGGTACTTTCACCTCTATTTAATAATACTAAAAATTAAGTCTTATGGTCACAGTTGCATTTATTAGCACATGTTCATTGTGATGATATTCATGTTTGCTTGAAACAGTCTGAAATAAAATCATCTGAATGAATGCAAGAGCATTCACCCAGAATGGGCAAGTATAGCAAGATCACAGTTGAGTAAATACAGATGGTCAGAAGGCTCAAAGGGATGAGGGTTGGGGAAATGCAAAACAAGCGACAGAGCTTTTACTGGCAGAGGTGAAGACGGCTCGGCTCGCTGCCAGGCGTGTTGCTATGAGTGGAGCCGTGGGCCTCTGCTGGGTGTGCCATAACTGGGTTAGGGTTTCAGGAGGGCGACTTGTTGTTATCTATCCACACATACCATGCAAACACCCGGGAACTGAGCACTTGGTCCCAAGATATCTAACAGAAATACATTTACATACCCAAGACATATACACAGCCTTCAGATTGTTACCTCAGTGGAAAATAAAAACAATTAAAATACCCATAAATAGGCGAATTCACACATTGTGATGTATCAACTCTACAATAACAACAACAAAAAAAGTAAGGTAGTTGTTAACACTAAGAGACTGTTCAGAATGCAGCAACCCAGGCCACACACTGTCATCACATGAGAAGCTGTGAGCAACACCGACCTGGTCTGTCTACACCTCAGATATGCCTGTGTATAGCAAAACCATCTAGATGGGTCCCCACTTGACTTGGGACAACTTCTTGGGGGGAGATCAGTTGATGCAGAAAGAATGGAGACAGGGAAGGCAGGAAGAATGCCTATCCACAGTTTTTACTTTTCCTACAAACAGAAAACTTCTGCAATTTGTTAGAGCGCTTGAGTAGACCCTGCCACGTGAAGCTGGAGCCTGTTCTTCCTGAGGAAGCCAGGAGGCGATTGGAACTGCTGAAGGCTAGGGTGCCAGATCTAAGGCCCTGCAGGGCTTAGCCTGTGTGAAGAGTCTACTCGAGGAGCTAGCACTATAGCACAGAGGGCTGGGCTGCCACTCGTAATGCCATCATTCAACACAGCTACTAGTTCAAGTCTCAGCTATTCCACTTCCAATCCAGCTCCCTGCCAATGACCTGGAAAAATTAGCGCAAGTCCTTGGGCCCCTGCACCCATGTGGAATACCTGGAAGAAGCTCCTTGCTCTGGCTTTGCTCTGACCTAACCCAGCCATATGGCCATCTGGGGAGTAAGCCAGCAGTTTCTCTTTGTCTAACTCTTTCAAGTAAGTAAATAAACCATTTTTTTTTTAAGATTTTACTCAAATATAGTGGCCAGGCCTGAGCCAGAGAACCTGAGGATGGCCAAGAATGCCACATTTTCCTGTTCCAACTCTGCTAACCTGTGACATCATCCAAATAGGACCAGCTTCTTGGTACAAGAGAAGTGGGCTGAGGGATGGTTTCATTCCCACTGTCAAACCTGTTGCAGTGGTCCATGCCCAGCTCATCCTAGGAAACCACAGACCCTCGCCCAACACTCTCCCAGACCTCCTCAGAGCTAGCCACATCCTGTGTTCTCTCCTGGGCTAGGTCTTTCCCATGTGCCCTCCAGGACCCCTCTCTTCTCTGCTTCTACAGACCAGGTATGCTGACCCCCCTCTGGCTTCCAGGTGGGCCTGGCCAAGGAGCAGGTGCCCCAGGACTACGCAGATGCAGGCTGAGACTCAGTTTATCCTCCTGGCACTTCCTTTTCAAGCCCAGTCTGGGGAAGGCTGGATGGATCCTGTGTCCAGCTGGCGCACCCCTCAGGCTTTTGCCACAGCAGGTCCTTACTGCCTACCTGCCCCTCACTGCCCTGTGACCCTACCTGCATCCCTGCCCACGGCCCTCATGAGGGTTTCACACCTTTGGAAAATATGTTTAGTTCTACATCCCATCCCCACCATATCCCCACTGTCCACACAGTAGTCCCATCTGATGGAGCTGTTCAAGGCACCAACAGATTGGGCTGCCCACATGGGCACTGGCTTGAGTTTCAGCTGCTCCACTTCTAATCCAGCTTCGCAGTAACACACTTGCAAAAGCAGCAAAGCATGGCCTGAGTTCTTTAGACCCTGCACCTACCTCGGAGACCCAAAGGAAATTCCTGACACTGAGTTCTGGTCCCGCCCAGCCCAGGCCATTTGAGGGGGGAGCTAGGGGACGGAAGACCTCTCTCTGTCTGCCCCCACCCTTGTGTAAATTCTGTCCACCTTTCACTTAAACAAATAAATAAATCTTTAAAGGGGGCGGGTAGACAACTCACATGGTGAGCTGGGGGCAGGTCTACAGGCACCCACCAGGATAACGTGGGGTAGCACCCATGGGGTAGGCTGGAATGGAGGTTGGTTAGGGTTTCTGAGGCTGGTAGAGAAGGCACCATGGGTCTTCCCAGGCTAGGTCACTCAACCCTATGATGTGTGTAAGAGCCAGGGCTGAGGGTAGGATGGAGCAGGCTGGGGGCTTGAAGTGTTGATGTGCCAGGCTCCCTGGTCCAGGCCACAGCTCCCACTGGGGGCTCTTGGAGCTTGCCATCAGCCTGTGCTTTCAAGTTCTGTTGGCCCTTGACACATCAGGATCTCTGATCTCAAGGATTAGAACCTGTGTGTGTATGTGATTTGGCCCCAGGGTACAAGGACTGGACTGTGTCATAGCTGACTCCCGCTCAAAGAAGCCAACAAATTTTCAGAGAAATGGTGTCCTTGCTGGGGACACAGCCTGTGGCACTGACTTGAAATTCTCCAGCCTGTGGAGGGATCCACGAGGTGAGACACAGATTTCCGAACCCAGAACTCCCGTGGGCACAGGATAGTGGCTGGAGATATTTCTTCCTGAACATGGCCTAGATGATATGTCTGTGAGCTCTTCAACCTTTAAATAAACTTTATAAATTAAAAAGCAAAGGAGAGAGACCAATGCTTTACTAACCATAAACAGCCAATTGTTGCAGCAGGAAAAGCAAGATATAATTTTGAACCTTGTGTGACTTCGGGCAAGTCATTCAGCCCAAGTCTTGGCTTCCTCTCTAGTCAAATACAGGCACAAACAGAAAGGTCTGAGTGTCATGAAACTGCACAGGTTAGCCCCACGCCCGTCCATGGTCAGTGGCAGGAACAGAACCACACCCTCACAGTCCAGCATGGGGAATGGCAGATACTGCTGTGCCCACCTGACAGAAAACAAGTCCAAGCTCACAGCAAGCAAGGACTGGAACAGATCCAGACCCACGCCCAGCGCTCATCTGCTGCTGCACCAGGACCTGCCGTGGCCACAAGGCCTCTCCCAGTGCTTAGGATTCTTAACGGAGACATGATCAAATTAACCTTAAAATCCCCACGTGCAGGCCACTGAAGCACCAAGGTGGCATGGCAGCCTCCTGAGCCCACCCCATGTGCAGACCAGAGAACACACTCCCCCTGGCCCACGTTGACAGCGGTGCTGGCAGACAGGTGTGCCCTGTCGGAAGTGAGGGCAGCACCAAGCTGACACCCCGGTCTAGGGCTCTTCCTGCTGTTCCTTCCCAGCACACCAGCTCCAGAGCCTATCTGATGTGATGGAGTACTCCTTGGAGCCTGAGTCCCTCAACTCTGCTTTCCCTACAGGGTGAGCCCAGTGTGCCCAAAAGAAACAAACATAGCTTCAGTTGGTGTGGAGACCTTGTGCCTGCGGGAGTGTGTTTTCACTGGGTGGGGAGAGCTATGTACTCAGCTTATGGAAGTAAGAATAGTTGGGCTTTTTGTTGTTGTTTTCTTTTAAAATTTATTCATTTGTATTGGAAAGGCAGATATACAGAGAGGTGGAGAGACAGAGAGAAAGATCTTCCATCCAATGATTCACTCTCCAAGTGGCCGCAATGACTGTATCTGAACTGATCCAAAGCCAGGAACCAGGAGCTTCTTCTGGGTCTCCCACACAGGTGTAGGGTCCTAAGACTTTCGCAGTACTCAACTGCTTTTCCAGGCTACAAGCAGGGAGCTGGATGGGAAGCAGGGCAGCTGGAATTAGAACCATTGCCCACATGGGATCCTGGTGTGTGCAAGATAAGAACTTGAACTGCTAGGCTACCACACCAGGCCCTGTTGCTATTTTCTAATAAAATGGGCTGACCCTGCAGCATGGCAGGTAAAGTTGTGGCCTACACCACCAGCATCCTATGTGCACGCCCATTTGAGTCCCAGTTGCTCCACTTCCAACCCAGCTCTCTGCTGGACCGGGAAAGGTAGCAGAGGATGGTTCAAGTGCTTGAGCTCCTGAACCCATGTGGGAGACCAGGAAGAAGTGCCTGTCTTCTGCCTTCAGCCTGCTCCATTGCTGGCCATTGCAGTCATCAGGGGATGGAAGATCTCTCTGTGTCTCTCCCTCTATCTCTAGGACCCTTGCTTTCGAAATAAATAAAACTTTTTTTAAGTAATAAAAAATTAAATTATAAAACAAACAGAAAAGCCAATGGAAAAAGGAAGAGTTGGGTGGAGGGGTGCTAACTGCTGGAATTGGTGACAGGTGTCTCCATTCCTTGCATAGCCTGTTGTGTTTTGGGTGTATTTTAAAGTTTCTTTAATCAAACTATAACATACTTTTGAGTCATGTTTAATGACTGATGACAGCACTCATGATAAAATAGTGGCAGCAAGATGCAGACATGTGTGGCTCCTCCTTGTGTGTGTGTGTGTGTGTGGCTCCTCACACCTGAGAGAAGGTCAAGGATGTGTGATGCTAACTCCAGTGATGATCATTCCTAGTGCAGGTTCATCACATTCTTTTGCTTCTTTCACTTGTCTGTGTGTTCCAATGTTTCTCAAATGAGCATGTATTGCTTTTAGAATCAGAACAGCAGCCAAACTCAAGGCGTGAAAATCGTAATTCTGCTGGAACAGCACCTAGAACAGAAGCCGTGAGCATGACATTGGGTGGGGTGCTGTGGCTGGGATACCTCTGAGCCTGGCTCAGCCTGACCAGACAGGCTGGGTGAGGGGAGCAGGGTGGATGTACCTGTTCTCCTGGAATGGAGGCAGCTGCTAGCCAGGTACCCTCAAGCTCTGAGACCTCTCCAGTTCATTTCCTTCTGGCAGGTGTCAGTCCCAGGAGGCCCAGCTCTGCTTGGCTGTCTTGGTGTTGCCTCACATGCTGGGTGCCAAGGAAGGTGAGCCAACTGCCAGAGCCACGGACTGTCTGGGGAGAGTGGCAGAGAGGCACGTTGGCCCTCTTCTTGGGACTGGGATCTGGTTTCATCATGTGACCTCACCATGGAGGCTGCCAGGACAGGGCATGTGGCAGGGAGTGCCTGAGGACCTGCCATGTGCCAGGAACATTCTGCCTGTCGGAGAGGCAGGGACAGCTGGGCCTGTTTCACAGACAAGTGCATAGAGGCTCACAGTCACAGGCTCCTGGTCCAAATCCTCAGCACTTCCTCACGGCCAAACAAAAATTTCCAGCAATATACATTTGGTTGAAAAATTTTAGACTGACAGGCTGGCGCTGTGGCACCGTGCAAGGCTAAACCCCAACCAGTAGCATCAGTTACCCATAGGGATGCCAACTGGTGTCTTGGCTGCTCCATCTCCTGTCCAGCCCCCTGCTAATGCTCCTGGGAAAGCACCAGAAGCTGGCCCAAGTCACTGGGCCCCTTCCAACCACACAGGAGACCTGAAAGAAGCTCCTGGACCCTAGTTTCAACCTGGGCCAGCCCTGACTACAGGGAGCAGTTTAGGAAATGAACCAGTGATTGGAAAAATTTTCTCTTTCTGACACTCCTTATCTCTCTCTGTAATTCTGCTTTTCAAATAAATAAACAAGACCTTAAAAAGCTCTCAATCATGCTCCACAACAGCATATGAAATCTTTAGTATGCATGGAGATTGTGCACACACAGAAGCCACAGGTGTGGAATAATCTTCTCTGGACAGCCAGAATGATAACTCCTTTCTGCATATCCTGAGACATGAACACAAGCCACTCAAGTGTTAAGGATACCTGTACTGAGACAAACCAATCTCTGAAGGAAGTGTACGGGACCACATCTGCCCATTCAACCCCAGCACCACACTCAGGTTGCCATCACCTCTTCCCTGACGCACTCCCACCCCAGCCTCCCAAGTGACCCCTCCTGTCTGTTCTGCACCCTGAGAGTCGCAGATGCCCAACAGCATTGGCCATATGCCTTAATATTCTGTCCAAACTCCTGAGCCACTGAACAGCCCGGGCCTCTCACACAGTGTATGGGCCTTAAGGATATCCCTTCCCACCTCTATTCCCTGGGTCCCAAATCTCACCCCACAACCCAGGTTCTTCCTAGACAATTCCAGACTGTTTGCATCAGCAAAGAACTCCTTGCCTGCCTGTGCCCCCATGATCTGCTCTGTAATCAGCTCTGGACACTGTATTTCTCAGTCAAGGCCTCCCCTCTGCCCTTGGTACACCTGTGAATGCCACAGCTGGCAATAGCATGGGCAACCCAGGCCCCACTCACCCTCCTACTCATTGCCACCTCAAGGGGTGGGACTTGGCTACCACCTTCTCCTCCAACCCAGCACAGTTCCTTCACTGGGAAAGATGCCCAACACAGTGTTCTTGGAGAATCAGTCATGAATACCTAGAATGCACTTGCCCAAATCCATCCCAAATCAAGGCCTTTACCCAGGTATACTGTTTTTATTTTTAACGCTTTCAGCCTCTAGCGGTCTTGTGCTTCTCCAAATTCTCATAGAACCTATTGAATCACTGCCTGCTTGATTCTTTCCCTACCCTGATCATTTAAAAAATAATACTAACTTAAAAGGGAAAATATAAACTAGGGAGACTGACACTGTGGTACCACATACTAAGCTGCCGCACATAATGCCAGCATCCCGTATGTGCGTCTGTTCATGTCCTGGTTACTCCACTTCTGATCTAGTTCCCTGGTAACAGGCCTGGGAAAGCAATGCTTGGGACCTGCCACTCTCATGGAGGACCCACATAAAGTTCCAAACTTCTCTTCAGCCTAGCTCAGCCCCAGCGGTTGCAGCCATTTGGGGTATGAGCCAGTAGATGAAGATTTCTCTCATTCTGTCTCTTCTTTTTCTCCCTCTGTAATTCTTTCTTTCAAATAAATAACTGAATCTTTTAAAAATACACATATAAAAATAAGGAAATGGAAAAGATCAGATTCAGAAAGTAGAACGCAGTCAACACGTGAAAACTTGCATGATGCTGAAGTTGTGATAGTAGCAGCAGTGGGACAGGTGCACCTGATTTCAACTCTCCCAGTGTGAATAAGCTCAGATCACACAAGACATAAACAAGAGGACTGGACTGCTACACAACACAAGCAGTCCTGAGTTTGAAATCTGCAAGCGATCTCTCTTTGGGTTCTAATAGAAGTGTTTCCACGGGCTGAGGGAAGAATGTCCTGAGAACACTCCCAAAACTTGTGCAGTTCCTCCTTGGATGGCACCCTTAGCACGCTGGGACAGTGTTACAAGCTCACCTCCATCCTGCCCTCTAAGATCAGCCTGGGCAACACAGACTTGTCACAAACCAGGGTTGATGCTAAGGGCTGATGAACTTAGAGACCCAGGCAGAAGCTCCTAGAGAGCCTCTAGAAGCTACTGAGAGCAGCCGTGGGCAGATGCTGCTGGAGACGCTGTTGCCCCACCCACTGATGAGATGCCTGGGAGCTGGATGAGAAGGGTCTCCTGTGTGTAATTTCTTTAAAAAATTTAAAGGAAGGGGTAAGGTCCTGGTTTATCATGCTGCGTCTTGTGCTGGCGGCTGTGGAGTGGGCTGTATTGCCATACTGACACCATGGCTAAAGCTCGGCTGCCAGCCCTCTTCACTGAAGAGCTGACCCGTCCAGTGTGGCAGCCATCAGCCTAGAAGGTGGTTTAGGTTCTAGTGAAGTTAATTAAGAATTCAGTTCTCAAGTCTTCTCGGCTTCATTTCTGGATCTCTGCGGTTCTAGCTGGCTACCCCATTGGACAGTGCAAACGTAGAACGCTTGTTTTTACTGCTGTATGAGTTCTGTTGCATGGTGCTAAGTGGGGTGTCACACTTTTCTCCTTAGGGAAGCTAGTGAGGGCAGGGGCAGCAGGCCTGCGAGGTTAACATACACCTCCCAATGCACCCCCAGGTTGTGGCTGTTGGGCCTTTAAACCTCTCTGGAACTCTACAGGCTGCCTCCTCCTTCCCTGAGCTAGCCAAGATTGTCCCCAAATCCATGCTTGCTCCCTGCCCTCAGGGATGTCAGAGTTGAGCTGGCCCCAGTAACATGAGGTCAGAAGCTTCTAGGCAAGCAGGT
This sequence comes from Ochotona princeps, assembly GCF_030435755.1. NCBI lineage: Eukaryota > Metazoa > Chordata > Mammalia > Lagomorpha > Ochotonidae > Ochotona > Ochotona princeps. Next base: position 442,528 of record NW_026699444.1, read on the forward strand.
CTGGTTGGGTCCTCCTGTCTTCAGAGCCTCGGACCTCTGTGGCCGCCAGCTGCGCCCAGCATCCTGACCCCACCTGTCCAGCTGGGACTCTCCTTCCACCTCCTGACAAGAGCAGCAGCCCTCCCTGCCCTTCCCTGCCTAGTAGCGTCCATATTTATGACAGCCACACAGTGCCACCTGCTCCTGTCAGGAATGGGCCTCACTGGGCCTTCACCTTCCATGAGTTTGTGTGTGCATGTGTGCACATGGGTATGCAATTCTGTATGCTTATGTGTGTGTATATACTTGTCTGGGAAGGTGAGTCCAGAGTGTGGCTCTCCCTGCAGGCGTGGAGGCCAAGACAGAGGACCTGTCCAGCTGCAGGGCTTCCAGAACAGGTGCGGAAAGCGGACATGTGTACGTAGCCCCAGGGCTCCTCTATTAAAGTTCCCTACTTGTGACCTACCAGGGCTAACATTCCACCCTTAAATACACCCTAGCCGTGAGGTGGGGGCTGTTCTGTCTTGTGTCTTTAGAAGTCAGCCTCTCCCATGGGATGGAGCTACCGGCAGCCATCCAAGCTGTGCTTGGGGAACCCTGGCTGCTTGATCGGCAAAGGTGACCCCAAAACAGACTCCATTAGACAAAGCTGCATGTGCTAAGGGGAGGCATGCTGGAGAAGCCAGAGTGATAATGCCACACACTGTCACACATACACACACATTCTACACACACAATGCATTCATTCACACACTCTAAACAATGCATGCACACACACTCATACACAATACATTGATACACACACTCTACAACACTGCACACCCTCATACACTATACTTTCACACACATACACAAACACAATACATTGACATACACACTCTACAACACTACACAACTGACATACACACTCTATACACACTCTCTACACACACACTCTCTCCACACATACATAACACTGTCTCTACACACACACACACACACCAGCCAAAGTGCTGGCAGGACAGCAGGGGAGTACAATGACTTCATTTTCAGATGATTATTATTTAAACACGGAAAACCCAAGAAAGACAAAAGAGGTTTGTTTTGGCAACTTGACTTTCATCATCAGGAAAGTCTCGGTGAGGCATTCTCCCAGGCTCCTGCCATCCTGGGTCTTGGGTATGGTGGCCTCAGGCCTAGGCAGGCCTGGTTGTCCAGGGCCAGGCAGGAGCAGGTGGGGGCGGGGCTGCAGGGCAGGTGAAGTTCTGTCTACAAAACACAGAGTGACAGGGGTGGCCGGGCCTTTCCTTGTGACCCTGGGGACCGGGATGGGGCATTGCTTTGGGCTTCTCTGTTTTGGTGTTTGCTTTGTTTGTTGTAACTCCTAAGCCTGGCTCCACCATCCCACTGGGAGCTTTATCTCATAACATGTGCCCCAGGAGGGCTGGGTTAGAACTCACACCACCTCCGCCTACCTTCGCAGGGTCCTGGATTGCTATCTGGCCCTGCCCAGGCCTGGCCATGCCCACCTCCACAACCGGGGGAGGGGGTCCTCTCATCTGAAAGACTCCCCCTTCCTTTCCATCCCTGCATCTGACTCAAGTGAGGACTTCACTCAAGGGAGCAGGTTAGACGCTCACCATCCCTGTCTCAGTTGCCTGCTTTTGTGAGACGGGAAGATAGAAACTAGTCTGTGTGAGACAGGAGAGGAAAATAGCACCCAGAAAAAAGCATGCCTGGAGGCCACCCCCTTCTACACTGTGCAGTCCTGCCCCGCACACCAGGACAAGCCTGCTGGCTCAGTACATCCAATCGGATTACACTGGACGGTCAGACCTTGTCACACACCCTGGCAAGTAAAATTTGGCTGGGTCCCCTTTCCTCTATCCTGAAGGTGGGTCCTAACAGCAATGGAATGATAATTCCATCCTCAACCACTTCCCCCATGTCCTAACTTAGCCAGGATATTGGTTACAGGCAAGTCCAATTAGTCTAGGAATTTTCAGCTACAAGCTCAGTTCCTGTTCCTGCCTATCCCAATCAGCGCCAATTAACTCCTTAACTCACAACACTTAGGGATTCACTCCTGCCCACCTGTGATGCACCTATCAACTGAGAGGGGATGATATTGCATTGTCATGTAACCACTCCCCTCACAAGCCCCTTTAAAAGGCCCAGGAAGCAGAGGCTCTCTCTGGCTCTCTCTCTTTCTCTTTCTTTCTGGCCAGGTGCTTCCATTATGCTAGTACCTCGACCCTTGACTGACCCAGGACAGGTGATCCCCTGAGCATTGTCCCTGTGTACTGCTTAGACAGAACAATGGTTATAATAATGTTTCTGGTTCGTGCGCTGCCAGGAGTTCCAGGAGGGGTGAGGCCTAGCAGTAGTGGAATGTGGGCAGAGAAACCAGGGAAAGGTCAATGTCTGCAGCTTTGTATGTGTGTCCAGGTTTTTTGTAAGTGTGTCCCGGTTATTCGTTGCATATCTTAGGATAACATATTGTTGGGGAAGCTGGGACATAGGTCTTCAGCTTAATGGATGGACTTAAGGATAATGACCATTTGCTCCTTTTGGGATTATGATTGCTTGCATTATGATTGGTTGGATTGCTGTATGGACTTGTGATCTGCTATTGTGCTCTATTATCACCAAGCTTGGTTAATAAAGACTCCTTAATAAGCCTTAGACATATCTGGTGTTGTTAAGACCGAGGCCAAATTCCTTGTCCTGGCCTTCTGAACGGGACGTGAGGTCGCTCGGTGAAGCAGCACACACCAGCCGAAGGATGCAACAGCAAGAGGTTTATTTCATTCGCGGATGGGCAGCAACGCCCCAGTACTCCTGGTAGCTGCTGCTGCTCTGAACAACATTTCTCCAGGGTTTTTATTGTCTCAAAACCACATACCATAAACTTACACAAACAACTTGACCTTTTTCTGCTATTGGCTAGTTTTACTCTAACGGCCTATTTCAAAACTACAACTAATACTTTCCTCATTCTTATACTACTTACTTCATTTCGGAGAAACAGAAACTTATATCTAACATGACGGCTATTCTTAAAATGGTTGCACTTATGTTAAGCCTTATTCTATTAGCAAGCAGAATACTGCATAAACACTTATAAAAAGACTTTAAGACTCTTCATTCCCCCCTCTTTCTAGTAACTAATCAAATCTTTGATTCAATAACACACTTAGTAATCGTTGAAAATACTAACATTTAAGAATTCTTTTTAGTGTTAAGATGTTACATGTATACAACACAGTTCTGTCAGGAACCGGAGACCCTAACTGCCTATCATCCCATCTGGCTCCTATATTTCCAGACAGAGGACTGGACGCCAACAGTTTAGGGAAAGGGGACGTCGTTGTCCGCTCTTGACTACTTCCTGCTGACGGGGGGCGCAGTTGAGTAACAGCAACAGTTGGGGGGCCCATCTAATGGTTCCTGATAGTAGACAGAAGTCATCAGGTGTTCGATGTACAGCCTGGCACTTGAAAGGCCCTTCTTTATTGAAATCTAGATAACAAAACATAATATAATTTTTCAACTTAGTAGGTCGTGAGTTCAGCTAGAAACTTCAATTTGAATACTTGAGCTCTAGAGCTTAGATGCAGAAGAATTGCCAGGTTTTAAGCTTTGTTTCAACAAATATTATTTTAGTGGAACACATGAAACTCTTTGACATTTGAAAATGCAACACTAGTTTTACATTTAGGTAGGTGATGTCTACCAAAGTAATTAGAGGGAGGTGAAGTTTGCCTCCAATCAAACCTGGAATGAATGGCAGAACTCTGATGGGGCCCCTCTCAGGTTGGAGACCACCATAGCACTAATGAGGGGCACAAACCCACATCACTCCACCAAGTTTCGGGATGACAGCATAGCCTAGAACATAAAGCACAGCACTGAAAGCATTCTGTTGCAAGACCTACTAATCATGCTATTGATGTCAAAAGATTTAAACAGGCTTTCATTTACAATAACTCAGTAGTTTGTAGTATTCTGACAAGAGTTTATAGAACTTTATACACTTTAAGGCAGAGGTAAGAAATATACTGGTTATAGTCTAACAAGCTATGTACTTGCAATTCAAGAATACAAGAATCTTAAGTAGGAGAGCAAACAGATTCCAAACAGTTTGGCTAGTGAGGAAGTTATGAGCTCTGCATCAGAGCACTCAGGGTGTCCTACCCTAGGAAGGCTTAGTTGTGGCACTGGTTGAGTAGTCATAGGCCAACTAACTTATAGGCCACTGGTAGCCACTGTATTTCAAGCTCTTCTTGTTAATAAGGCTTTTTAGATCCACAAGACACTACTTAGAGAAATCTATGAATATTAATAATATATTTTTCTAGTATAACTCTGAAGTTACAGGTCCTGCATGGGAAGTCAGTACACAGTGACTCTAATGAATTTAATAAATTAGCACTCTTATGTGTGATGTCAGTGATCACCTGAGGCTCCTGACACATGATGCTTAGGCTGTGGAAGCTTCTTGAGTCCACAACAACCCCACGAGGCATTAGACAAGGCCGCACACAAAGTGGAAGTTCTCTCCTCCATTGAGAGAAGAGCACAACCATCTTCCATGGCTGCTTCTTTGCACAGGGGTATGCACCACAGAGGTCCTTCATGAAGGGACACTCTTTGCAGCAGTGTCCTGGCATTCCACACCTGATATGTTTGCTCTCTTGCTGGCTCTTCTGTCAGACCAGAATGCCTTTGGGCTGATTCTGAGACCACTGAGTGCTACTCAAGTTAGTCAGTCTATGAGTCTGCTGTAAGAACCGTTTCCCATGTTGGATCATTTTAACATTACCTGACATCCGAGTTATCATAGCCATACATTTTACCACCTAGTTCATGAGGATTTGGCATCCTATGGTGTTTTGAAACTGTGCCCTTAGCAGTAAGTCCATTTGAATGTATGCAGAACTATATAACTGAACAGACTTCATAGGTCCTGAGAAAACAGAAACAGACATGACTCTCCAAGAGCTTAATTATGCATCCATACATTATTTTCAAAAGGATTTAGCTTAACAATGTTTATTTATGAGCATTTCTATTTATAAGTAAATTAAAATAGATGACATAGCTTGTCACATTTAGATAGCACTGTGAAACCAGCTGTGCACCTGTAGAATTTTGCACACTCTTGCACTTTTTAGACCTAGGGGCCTAACCATTATGACAACACCGCAACCAGATGGTCACTTAGACATCAGGAGGGAAGGCTTGAGGAATTTTAACCATTTCTGGAGCCTTTCTGACAGGATTGCAACTAATCTTGGCTCTTTACTGACAAGGCTTTTACAAGTCATTTTTATAACCAAACTTTTTTACACAATTATGTTTATCAACCACAGATATAATCTTTGACAAATATTCTTATGATTTTGAGACTCATAGGGGTCCATTTAGGAATTCTAAGATTCAAACAGTAACAGATTAGATTTTTAATCACCTATAAAATGACCACACAAATATTTCTTAAAAATGCAGCTCTTTTAAACCATGAGAATTTAACAATGACAATTAAGTTACCTTACTGAGACACAAAATGTGCATTTCTTTGGTCAATCACCAAAGGCAGATATAACCTTAAACACAGGAATTAATGCATTAAGAATTAAACAAATTCAAAGGTTGGAATAGCAACAGAGCTTATTGAAATGAGGCTGGATAGACAATTGACAAAGTTACCAATTTGTTTTCATTAACAATCCTCTAAACTCGAAACTTTTGTTGTCAAATATTCAGGAGCACTTCCACAGATGTGCACTTCACAGGCATTTTGCAAACAGATTTAAATATCAGCATATATTAGACATTAATGTTAAATACATAAACAATGCTATGGCAATATCTTAAAAATTATAGCCAGATTAATATCTGAAATTTCTTGATTTGTACCTTTTTCTTAACATGCTTAAACCTTTAGGTATTTTGCTTTGCCTGTCCCTTTGCATTTTATAATAGCCATACCCCTGTAGGACAAAATATTTTAACAGTGATGTGATGTTCTTTTTAATTTTTTTTTACTATAACCTTTTTACCAAGAACACATTTTCAGACTTCATCTGCCAATTCTTTGGATTTACATTCTGGAACATGTAAAACTCCAAACCAAAACATTTTCTAAATAAAAACAGGTTAAATTTTAAACACAATTGCTTCAGGCAATCTTCAATTCTTTCATATATGGCCAATCTATGAAAACATTTTAAAATGCGAACCCACTTAGACACCAGAAGCAATTACCTCTTTCCAGCTAATTTGGGAAATTTTCCATTTTTAAGAATCCTAATGGCAAGGACAAAGGCCAGGCTCCAAGCATGCCCTTCCCTTTCCAAGGGCCTGGAGCAGCTTCTTATTTTCTGTTTTACAATTCCAGTCTTGGTTGTTGTCTTAGGAGGTTGCCTAAGAATTTACTGAACTTAGTTAGCAGGTTAGTCATAAATAAGATGAAAATAGTTTAAAATGCTGTTCTCTGACAAGGGATCAAAGTTCAATTTCAATTCTATTGCTTTAAAGGTTAAATACTTAGAAAATGTACACAATTTTACCACACATCCTTTAAGAATTTGTTGTCTTCCTGTAAGGCAAAGAATCAGAAAAGATGTTTTTTGCAAATTAGAACAGAAAAAATCCCACAACTTGGTACAGCTTCATAATTAGGACAACTTGACCAATAGACATAACCACCAGTATATGCATTAGCGGCTTTTGGAACTTTAGCAAGCACCGCTCTAGGTGCAAACAGGCCAGATCTGATCAGGGCTAGGATGGCACTATAAACCAGTAGATAGTTAAAACTTCAAGACCAAAAAACAACAAAAGCAGCAGAGAACATTGCAGAATACTGAGAGCTCATCACTGAAGTCAGTTGCAATAATACAGAAAAACCTCGATTCCGCACATGTTGTAACCTCACAAATATTCATTTACTTTAATAGAACATATGAAGCAACAAACTTGGCACAATTGTATAATACTGTCACATTATAATTAAATCGTCTAAATTTCTCTTCTATCTTTGAGAGGTCCAGGAATCCTGCTGGACATCTCAAAGCCAGAAGGCTTAGTTTAAAGTTTTGAGGAACTTAAATGCCCAATTGAGTTTAACAAACAAGTCTTCTTTCGGCCAGCCCCCGTTGAAAGTGGGCCATTCTGCAGAGCAGACAGTGTGCCAAGATTTTCTTAAACCTGGAGGGAGAGATTATGAGCCCTTAACTTCAGTCCAATGGTTAAAAGTCAAATTAAGGGGTGCCGTCACAGTCAGTCCCGTTGTCATCGCCACAATAACACTCAAAAAGACAATTAACAAAACACACAACCAGACGCGTCCCCAGAGTTCTTTCCACAACAGAAGAAACACATCAGATGGCTTCGGCCCCCCAGAGACGTGATCAGTCTCAACCAGACATACAGATGTTGAGGCTTGGTCACTCTCACATACAGACGGGGGGAGGGGGTAGACTGGCTTTTACAAGCACCACAGAATCAACACGAAAACACAGACAGACAGAAACAACAGACTGCGTGTTAGACAATAACTTCTCAGGGCCCGATCCAGATTTCTGGGCAGGATTCCACGTCTGCCCGGGTAGGATTCCACATCTACCCCAGATTCGAGACAAAGACCATTTAGTCCCGTCTCCTGAGCGGTGGAGCGTCCTCCACCTTCAGATTCAGATCACTGGAGCATCCTCCAGTACACAGGAAAACGTCGCGACCCAAAAACAAAACAATGAGACTTTACGAGTCACATGAACAAAACAATGAAATGAGACTGTACGAAGCACACGAACAGACATTAAAAGCCGGCCAATCTCACCTCCCTTCGTGGCTTAGCTGGTCACCGAGGACGATCATGAAGTTCCCGGCCAATGCACCAAATGTTAAGACCGAGGCCAAATTCCTTGTCCTGGCCTTCTGAACGGGACGTGAGGTCGCTCAGTGAAGCAGCACACACCAGCCGAAGGATGCAACAGCAAGAGGTTTATTTCATTCACGAATGGGTAGCAATGCCCCAGTACTCCTGGTAGCTGCTGCTGCTCTGAACAACATTTCTCCAGGGTTTTTATTGTCTCAAAACCACATACCATAAACTTACACAAACAACTTGACCTTTTTCTGCTATTGGCTAGTTTTACTCTAACGGCCTATTTCAAAACTACAACTAATACTTTCCTCATTCTTATACTACTTACTTCATTTCGGAGAAACAGAAACTTATATCTAACATGATGGCTATTCTTAAAATGGTTGCACTTATGTTAAGCCTTATTCTATTAGCAAGCAGAATACTGCATAAACACATATAAAAAGACTTTAAGACTCTTCAGTGTGATCTCGCTCGCACCCTGCAACATTCTCTCTCTCTCTCTCTCTTTCTCTCTCTCTCTCTCAACTCCTTGCTGAGACATCCAACTGGCCTGGCAAGAGTATTCTCTCCATTTCTCCATAAAGCTCACCTTGCTGTATAAAAGCTCACCATAAAGATGTAACCTTGCTCACCCAGTCTGCATTCTGGGCACTCCCCCCCACATGTGTCCAATAAGGTGCCCATCCGTTCTGACGGATGCCTGTCCCATGACACCTCACTGCCTGGCTCACATCCACCTCTGTCTCACACCTGAGTCTCACACAAAGAGAAGAACCTCTAGAAACTTCACTTGGCTCTGCTAGCGCCTTTACATTGTGTAGAGCAGGCGAGAATCCGCATGCTGTCCACGTGACCTGAGGAAGCCACTTGCCCTCCCTTAGCCTCAACGTCTTCAGCTGAAGATGGGGTACACTGTTGTTATCCTGCTAGCATTGTGTGAGGTCTGCAAGCTGGCCTGGGAACAACCCCTGTGTACCTGTATCCCTTAAAGTGGGCTCCCAGGCATGTGACCTGCCACCCCACCGCGTGGCCCTCTCAGCCCTGCTGTCCCATGACTCCAGCAGCATCCCCTGGCCTGGATCAGTGAGCCTTCAAGGGGCTCGGACCGGCAACAAAGAAGGTGCCCACTCTGGCCCATGAAAAGGCAGACTTGGGACCAGGAAAAAGAGAGGCAGCTGCCTGCCATGCTGTTCACACTGACTCATCCTGCAGGGACAGGCCTGGGGTGCTGGCGCCTCCACTCAGAGGGCACGCGGTCACTCACTCCACGCAGCACCAGGGCCCCAGAGCAGAGCCTGCACCTAGGTGATGTCAGTAACAGAGGCCAACTAGTGGCTGGACAGGTGCACACATCACCACTCTGTGCTGTCTGTCTGAAGGCCCAGCTGCTCCTTCAGCCTGTTGCCAGCACTGGGCTCACTGCTGGGAGTCACACACAGAAGACAAGGCAGCAGACCCGAGGCTGCAGGGGTGCATGTGTGACACAGTGTTTGTGTGAGACATGATGTAGCTATGTGTGAGAGAGCAAAGGAGTGTGGCATATGTGACATGAGTATGTGACACTGCGTATGTGTGCTGTATACATGAGTGAGAGGGAATGTGTGGTGTGTGATAAGGGTGTGGAACATGTACTTGAGTGTGTAGTGTATGTGGGTGTTGTGTGCATTGCAAGTACAGGTTACATATGTTGTACACATGCGTTGGTGATATATACATGATATGTGTGAAGTGGGTATGAAGTGAGTATGGTATTGCTGTGTGTCATGTGGGTGTGTTGAGCCTCAATGCATGTGACAGTGGATATGAGTATATTGTGTGTATCATGCAAGTACATGTTGTCTGTGGTGTACATGTGTATAAGCAGATACATAGGATGTGTGTTGTGCTTATGATGTAATGTGTTTCAGTGTACATGATGTATGTTTCAGCGTACTTGTGTGTATGATGTGTGATGTGTGCTGTGTGCCTGCGATGAACAATGTGTGATGTGTGTGTTGGTGTGCATACTGTGTGTATTATATACAATGCATGTTGAGTGCTTTGATGAATGTGTAATATGTGGATGTCAGTGTAGGTGGTGTGTGTATTATGTGTATTGTGTGCTGTGTGTCTGTGATGCATGCTGTGTGTAATGTGCGTGTTGGTGTGTATAATGTGTGTATTGTGTGTAATGCATGTCGAGTGCCTGTGATGGATATGTTATGTGTGTGATGTGTGAAATACGTGTGTATTTATGTAATGTGTGCTGTGCACCTGGCACAGAGAGAGACTCAGCCTGCCACCTGCATGGAGACCCAGATGGAGTCCCTGGCTCCTGGCTTTGACTTGCCCCAACCCTGGCTGTTCTGGTGGGCATTTAAAGAGTGGACCAGAATGTGGAAGCTCTCTGTGCTTCTGTGTGTGTGGAGTGCGCTTTTGTCACTGTGCCTTTCAAATAAGTAAATCTTTTTAAAAAGAAAGAAATCCTGTTCCAAGTGAACTGACACCAATTTATCTAGTTGTGGGTAAAAAACAGCCAAATCAGTCATACCATAAATGAATACAAGACATTTTACTTAGCCCTTTGTGCCAGGAGCAGTGCCAGGCTTTAGATCCCCTGAGGCATGACACTCAAGCCCACCCTTGGGAATTTCATCAAATCGCCACCTGCCCTGGGATTTGAGATCAGATCCCTCTGATTCTGCACCAGCTTTCTGTTTGGGTGAGGCAGCAATGTTGGCTTTTTGATGCAAAAGGAAGCCTCATGTGTTTTCCTTAAAAAGCTTCCCATTTGGGCCCGGCAGCGTGGCCTAGTGGCTAAGGTCCCCTCCTTGAACACGCCGGGATCCCATATGGGCACCGGTTCTAATTCCGGTGGCTCCACTTCCCATCCAGCTGCCTGTTTGTGGCCTGGGAATGCAGCCGAGGACGGCCCAGTGCTTTGGGAGCCTGCATCTGCATGGGAGACCTGGAGGAAGTTCCTGCCTCCTGGCTTTGGATGGGCGCAGCACCGGCCATGGCGCTCACTTGGGGAGTGAATCATTGGATGGAAGATCTTCCTGCCTCTCCTCCTCTCTGTGTATCTGACTTGGTAATAAAACTAAATAAATCTTTAAAATAAAAAGTTTCCCATGTTCATTTTCAAACTGCAACCCACAAACCTCTTCATGTCTTTGATATCTTGGGAAATGGCAGCTACTACAAGCAAACCCTGGTGGGTTCTAGCGTATCGTGCCATTATCTCACCTGCTGACACCCACCCTCTCCATCACGTGACTCAGTTCCTCCCACCACATTCAATGTAAACCAAGTGCTTCGTCCAGCAGCACATTTGCATCTGTGGTGCAGCAAACGTTTTGGGTGTCTTACGGAAATGGGTTCACGCTTGTGTTTCCTCCATGACCTTGAAATGTTCATCATGAACGAAGACATGTGTGGAAGACCAAGGCTGCCAGCCCACAGTGCGAAGTGGGGTCATTGTGCCCATGTTAGCCTGGAGCAGCCGGACCTCAGACAACTGCAGACCTGCCAGCCTAGGAGTTAGTGCTTACTGCCAGAAGTTCTGAAGCATGATTGTGGCAAGAGCTGACACCAACAGCTCTGTTCACACAAGTCATGGTGCACTTTCATGGGCCAGAAACAAACAAATACACAGATTCTCTGCTTGGGATGACAATAATCATGCCTGGTAACCATATAAAACGCAGTGTAGTGACTTTGACATGCCTTGGTTTGCACCAAACACCCACAAGGCATCTGATGTCTCCTGCTTCACAAATGGAGATCATATTGTGCTAGGAGGAAAGTTACTTGTCTGAGATCAGAAAGCTCTGCTTTCTTGTACAAGGGAGAGATGCAAGATGGAATCTTTCTTCCTTTTCTCTCCTGGAACTAAGGTAACCACATTGCAACTAAGAGGTGGGTATGAGTAATCCATTCCTGCTTAACCAATGTCAAAATCTGGTAGTTTACTGCAACCACTTATGTTATTCTTGAGTCCCTGTGTGAGTTGGGTGTTCATGCTGCTGTGACTGAGCTCATACATGCATCTGCGGTCAGCTGGGATTCACCAGGGCTGCTGCCCTCTGCTGTTTGGCAGTCCAACAGATGGTACAGCAGAGAGTGACTGGACCACCCTCATCTGTTTCCACGGTGTAAGCAGTTTCCAAAATCAGAGTGGAAACACATATGGGTTCAAGGATCTGAACCCCTGCATTTGGGATCGGTCATCGCTTCCTGCTGCACAAAGCAAATGATGCCAGAGAGACGAGACTTACCTTTTGATTAGAAGAGCTACTTGACCACATTGCGCAGAGCTCAGACCTGGGCAAGAGTGGGAGCCTGGACTCCTTTTAGCCATCAGTCTGCAACAAGGCGGCCAACATAAGGGCTAGAGAAGGGAGAGTGCAGTACAAGCTGGGTCCTTGTGCAAGATCTCAAACTTCTCACTGATGGTTACCTCGGTAACCAGAGGAGGGTGGAGTTTACCTCCAACCAGACCCTGCACAGATGGCAGAATTCTGGCGGGCCCTTCAGGCTGTGAAACCACTACTGCACTAATGAGAGGCACAAAGCCATATTTCCCTACCAATAACGACTGCGGTGACCCACCCCCTTTTGGCTTCCGTTCAAGGAGAGTTGCATAAGGTCCCTTCCCCCTCTCTTCAGCTCTCTTCTTCCTCTGCATCCCACTCACTCATATCGTCTTTCTGCTGCAGGGGAAGGGAAACCCATGACCGTGGTTCCTTGAAATAAAGGCCATCTACATTCTTGTCATATATTTGGCCGTGTTATTCTTTCCCTGGTGGTCAGGGAATCTAACATTGTTGCAAATCTGGCAGCCACCCTTCTCACTGAGGTCAGTTATCAGTATCTGTTGAGTGTCAGCCCTTGGGGCATGGATTTTCTGATCCTTGGAGCCAAATACTTTCCTAATGGGCAACAAATGAATGAGGATAAGGAAATTACCCAGGGCTTCACCTCTGTGTCCCACAGAATCCTCAGCTTTTAAGGGTTCTGTCCTTCCTAGGGACCCGAGATAAGGGACCTAGAAACAGTGGTTTAGCACTGTGCAAAGCTAAGCCTTTGCATAAATTATAGCATGGGATCCATTTAAGTTATCTTATAATGTCATGTCTTTTCTACAGAAAACTGAAAATTAACTAGTTATTTTGTCTGTAGATTTCAATAATGCTTGCAATGGCTGAGAACTTCTGCCTGACAGCAAACGCCAAATGCCTTTCAGAATGGCCTTAAAAATGACAGCTGATGGGGCTGACACTGACAACAGGTTAAGCCACAGCCTGTGGCGCCGGTACCCACATGAGCACCGGTGCTGCTTCACTTCCAGTCCAGCTCCCTGTAACACACCTTGGAAAGCAGCAGAAGGTAGCCCAAGTCCTTGGGCCACTACACCCATGTAGCATATCCAGAAGAAGCCCCTGGATCCTGGATTCAGCCTGGTCCAGTTCTGATCATGGCAGCCTTTGGGGCAATGAATCAGCAGATGAAAGATATCTCTCAATTCCCCTCTCTGCAACTCTGCCTTTCAAATACATGAAATAAATCTGTAAACAATTGAAGAAACTGACTGCTGTGAGTGCCAGCAGGCCCCGAGGTCACCGAGGGTGAGGCAGATGGTGGCCTTCTGCCACAGGAACTACCGGAGGCAAGCTGCTTTATTATGCACAGGTTACAGACTTTAAAGGGTAAGAAAGGGGAGGGCAAGAGGAAGCCTTCCCAGACCCCTCGCCCACCAAAGACACTGTAATTGGCTATGCAGCCAGTGCACCATGTGGTGCCAGGCTCTGCCTGCTGGCCACCCGGCCAGGGAGCTCTGGGGTATTGGTTGTCTGAATCGCTGCTCAGGTAGCTACTTGAGTCAAGGACGCTAAGTCACACTAAGGCAGAGGCCAGGACAAGTGAGGGACTGAGATAAGCTGAGTCAGAGCAACCACTGGCAGGCACATGATCTACGGCTAGGAACAGGCCCAGTTGGGGAGGCGTGGGGACACCTTAACTGGGTTGAGGTTCCCACCAAGGGGTGCGTGTGCTGGAATGGGGGCTGCATTCTATCTAGGAAACAGTTGTAGTCACCCGAGGCACTAGTGTGTGCTGGGATTGGATGCACCAGGCCAGTTCAGATCCCAACACCATCTGGTGTCATGGAGAACCAGAGGGTAGATGTGGGAATGATTAGGCTGGGTCTCACTCCCCTCTTGAGCCATGCGTGAGCTGTATGTGGGTATGGACGAGCCATGGCCGGGCTGAAACATCCAACAACAAGAACCAGAATGGGGTGAAAGCCAGCCAGGAATAGCCACTGTTCCTGCTGGGACAGGAGGTGAACTGGGTAGGGTTGGCTCAAGGACCCCCTGGCATGCGCAAAATCTGGCATTGGGAGGGGTTCTGATGGAGGAGCCTGGGCAACTCCTCTGGCAGGACACAATCCCTGCAGGTTAGTGCAAGAAGCATGATAGGAAACAGCCCAGAATAAGCCATGGAAAGTTTCCCACTGGCACACATTCAGCATGGGTCAGGAGCAGACCAGACTGAATCAGTTCATGTCACCCACTGGCAAATCCGATCACCAGAACAGAGTGTGGGATGAGCCGGGTTTGGTCGCGACAAAACAAGTACACATTATGGGATGCCAGGGCATGGTTGCCTGTACTGGATATGAGTGCAGCACCCAACCAGCACACGGGAGGGGCAGAACCGGCAGGGGGATTAAGGGGCTGGTCCCCTCACTGGACAGCTACTCCCACTGGAGAGCGTGGGCTGGGATAGAGACAGACCAGACTAAGCAAGGCTACATCACCTGTGCGCTACATGTGGACTAGATCAGGGAAAAGCCAGGCTGGGCTGATTATTCCTGCTGGTGCAAGCATAAATTAGAGTGGGTGAGGGATGTATGGGCATAGCCGCAGAAGCTAGCACTGGGGACTAATTCTGTCAAGTCAAATCACAGAACCACATAAAGAGTGCATAAACCGGGACAGAGAGACCTGGGAGGGAAAAGTGGGTTCCCCCTTCCTGGGTCACTATTCCCGCGGGAGGGCATGAAAACTAGGACGGGAGCTGGGATGGCTAGATAGAGAGGCACTCAACAACACCCGTGAGGGCTGGATGGTTGAGTGGGTTAGATAGAACTAAGCTTTAGTACCCATTGACAAGTACAAGTGCCAAATGGGATGGGGGACAGACTGGTCTTCTGCTACACATACTGGCAAACCAGGGTAGGGGGCGGGCTGGTGGGGGTTATTGTGGGTCGCCCCAACTAGGCTGCAGCTCCCACTGGTTGATGTAAGGGCTGAACCAGACTGGACTGCAACACCCATTGGTTCCAGTGGAACTCGGGACCGAAAACAGAACCAACCCAGCAATTGAAACCACCAGCTGATCGGGGTGATGGACTGTGCCGGGCCCTGTGCTTGCTAGAACATACAAGAAACTAGTCTGGGAATACCTCAAAGTTTCTTTGGAGATCTCCCCAATCGAACTGCTGGACTCAGAACTCTAATCAAGAAAAGACAGAAGACAGAGCAGATCAATCATTCATCTCAGCTCTATGTTGGCAGCGAAATATGGGGCAAACGGAGACTTTATAATGGACCATATCAATCAGTGGATGACCTCATCAAGCGAAACTGGCAGCGATTCATAACCGGAGAACTATTAACACCACTCGAGCACATATCTCAGCGCATGCCCCACATCCGGGACTCGGGGTGGGCAGGAAACCGGGTGGGGCTTCTCCCTCAATATCCCCCTTTACCTCAGATACATGATGGAAACAATATGGACATAATAGTACTGTCCACTTCCCTATCCCCCTGAACCTTTTTTTCCTTTTTCTTTCTTTAACTGTAATTAACTATGTAAAGATTGTCAACAACAATACAATAAAATAGATAAAAAAATAAATAAAATTATATGTTTTTTATACTCAAAAAAAAAAATAAAAATAAAACAAGTCTATTTCCCTAGATCTTCTGGTCTTGTTCCATGTGTACTCCCCTTGACCTTGTAGCCATGTTGGAGGTCACACTCCACGTGTAGGTTGAAAGCTGTGCCTTGGACCAAGGGGAAGGTTAGGCTTAGGCCACACCCTCCAAGCAGCGGGGCAGGGGCCTGGGACAGTCGCCCACAATCTGCTGCTGCTTTCACAGACACGTTGGCAGAGGACAGCATTGTAAGCAGATTAATGGCGACAGCTTCAGGCATGAACCTCTAAGTGTGCCTAATTTGTAAATAAACTGTGATGGGGAATGCGTGTATGGCAAAATACACAGTATGTAGGCTTCAGCACTACCTGTGTTTGAGGAATCCAGGGGGACTTGGGAACATCTTACCTGCAGACGAGCTGGGACACTGTACCAAGTGTCTGCTGTTTGCCAGGACACAGCTGTCACACCGGAGTGAAACAATAGAGGTGTTTACATGTTAAAGAGGAGAGTGAGGTGATGGAAACCAGACCGACCTCCGATGGAGATGAGGAAGGTGGTCAGGGAGGCTGTTGGAGAAGACAGAGTGAGGCTGAAGCCAGGAAGACAGGCAGGTGACTTTCTAGGGGAAGTATAGAGGTTGGGGCAGGCCTGGTAGGTGTGGAGACCAGCAGGAAGTGCTGGAGGCTGTGGCAGAGTAAGCCAGAGAGCAGTGGTGGGGGATGAAGTCAGAGGCAGTAGCGGTCCTTGTGTGCAAATCATGGGAAGGTGTTGACGTAAACCTAGAGAGCCAGAAGGTGCGAGAGAGCACAGAACTGATGCCTTAGCTGCTGCGTGGAGACTGGACCCAGACCAGGGCCCCTCAGCTGCAGCACTGTGAACACCTTGAGCCAGGGGGATCTGTGCTGTGTGAGGTTGCCTGTGTTCTGCAGGAGGGTGAGCATCACCCCTGGCCTCACCCTAAAAGGTGCCAGTGAAATCCCCTCTGCCCAGTTATGTCAACTAACACCATCTCCACCCCAAGGTGCCCTGGGAGGCAGAGCTCTGGCTGATCATCCGTGCAGGTACAAACGGACACTATCCAGCAGGACACTACCCAGCGTGGCCTAGGAAGGAGATTTGGAGATAAAAGCAGTAGGCTCTGACCTTGTTTTTGATATTCCAAGTCAAGATTGGCTCCTCTTCTCTTTCCTCTGACCACATAATAATTGCTCTTATGGTTGAGCCTGAAGAAATGGCTTAACAGATCAAGAAGGTAAACTCATTGAGCAGCTAATGACAGCCTCCTCAAGTCCAGGGGACAGCTCTAGAGGCTGGGCCAGACAATGCAAACCCATGCCTGTCCACAATCCCAGGCTCTTCCCTGCTTTATTTCTGCCATCTCTTTCAAGTCGCACAAATTGGGGCCTGCATTGTGGCTGAATGGCTTAAGCCACAACTCGAGACAGAGTGTTAGTTTGAGTCCCGTCTGCTCTGTTTCCATTCCAGCTTCCTGCTGGTCAGCTTGGAAAGGCAGCAGAAGATGCCCAAGTGCTCAGGTTCTTGCCCCGCACATGGGAGACCTGGCTGGAGTTCCTGGCTCCTGTTGCTAACCTGGCCCAGCCCTGGCCATTGTGGCCATTTGAGGATGAATTGGCAGACGTTTTCATATACCTATTTGTATGTCTTCTTAAAAAATATTTCTATAAATTTACTGTCTATTTTCTCATTTGGTTAGTTAAGTTTGGTTTGCTTTTTTGCTGTTGAGTTGTTCGAATTCCTTGACTCTTTTTAGATGTATAATTTGCACATATTTTCTTCCTTTCTGCATGTTGTTTTTTCATTGTGTTGGTTATTGCCTTTGATGTGCAGAGTCACTTTAGCCTGGTGAAATGCCATTTGTCTCCTTTTTCCTCTTTTTCCCTTAAGTGTCTCACTCAAAACTCTTGCTAGGCTTGGCTCAGTAGCCTAGTGGCTAAAGTCCTCGCCTTGCATATGCCAAGATCCCATATGGGCACTGTTTCATGTCCCAGCTGCTCAGTTTCCCATCCAGCTCCCTGCTTGTGGCCTGGGAAAGCAATCGAGGATGACTCAAAGCCTTGGGACCCTGTGACCATGTGGGAGAACAGGAAGAAGCTCCTGACTTCTGGCTTCAGATTGGCGCAGTTCTGGCCATTGCAGCCACTTGGGGAGTGAACGTTTCTCTGCAAATATGACTTTCCAGGAAAAATAAATAATCTTTTTTTAAAAAAAATTCTGGCCCATAGCATGGTCCTGTGTCTTCCATGTTTTGTTTCAGGTCTTACATTTAGATATTTAATCCATATGTGTTTGGTGTTTTTGTTTGGTGTTTTTGCTTGTTTGTTTGTTTTGTGGGTGTTAAGAGCTCTCAGTCTAACTTAGCTTCTTCTGCCTGTGGAAAGCCAGTTTTCCCAGGACCTTTTATTGGAAAGACTTTCTCCAACACGTGCCTTAGCACCTTGGTCAAAGATCAGCTGGCTGTGGACAGGGGCCTATTCCACAGGAGGCTCTCTGTTCTGTTCTATTCATCTGTCTATTTGCATGCCTATGCCACACCGCCCTAATTTCTGGAGCTTTGAACTATATGTTAAAATCAATTCTAATGCTCCTTTCATTGTTCTTTGGGATCGAGACTTTGGCTACTGGGGGTCTTTTGTGATTCCACAAATATTGTAGTAGTATTTTCTCTGTTTCTGTGAAAACTGGCACTGCTGTTTTAACAGATATTCTATTAAATCTATACATTTCCTTAGATAGTATTGATATTGTAATGATTCTTTGATCCATGAAGACAGGATGTCTTTCATCTCTTGGGTTAAGTTATCCCTAGCCTTTTTGACTTTTGTTTTCCAGAATCTATTGGAAATGATATTATTTTATCTCTTTTTCACATACTTCGCCATTAATGACTTTGTATTTTATAATTCTGTTGATTAACTTATTCTTTTTTTAAAGATTTATTTATTTTATTACAAATTCAGATATACAGAGAGGAGAGACAGAGAGGAAGATCTTCCATCCAATGATTCACTCCCCAAGTGAGCCGCAATGGCTGGTGTGCGCCGATCTGAGGCCGGGAACCTGGAACCTCTTCCGGGTCTCCCACGCAGGTGCAGGGTCCCAATACATTGGGCCATCCTACACTGCCTTCCCAGGCCACAAGTAGGGAGCTGGATGGGAAGTGGAGCTGCTGGGATTAGAACCGACGCCCATATGGGATCCCGGGGCGTTCAAGGCGAGGACTTTAGCTGCTAGGCCACGCCGCCAGGCCCCTGATTAACTTATTGTAATAGTTTTTGCTGGAGACTTTTGAGTTTTCTCAAGACCATGTTCTCCACAAAAGCAACAATTTGACTTCTCTCTCTTCAGTTTAGGTGATCTTTATTTCTTTCTCTTGCCTAGTTGCTCAGACTAGAACATTCAGTACTATGTTATGTAAAAGTGGGTATACTTGGACCCAGAGAACTGACCTCTTTCTGCTGTGCCAGCATCTCACATGGGTGTCAGTATATTACCTGCCTGCTCCACTTCAGATCCAGCTTTGTTTATGGTTTTGGAAAGCAGTAGGAGATGGTTCAAGGCTTTGCACTCACATGGAGAGACTCAGAAGAAGCTCCTGGCTCTTGGCCTCAGATCGGCCCAGCTTTAGCCAATGCAGTCATTTAGGGAATGAAGCAGTTGATGGACAACCTTAAAGCCTACTAATGTTTGTTCTATGTTTCAAGGTGCTTCAAAAGAGGCGTGCATGCTTGCAAGAATTGTTTTCATTTGCTGAATAGAGCCTTTCCTCTTTTTGAATATTTATTTACTTATATATATATTTAAAAGACAGAGTTACAAAAAGAAGTGGAAGAGTGTGATCTTCCACCTGCTGGATCGCTTCTCAAATGGCCTGGTCGCAACATATTAGCCTTTCCAGTATCATTAAACTTGACTGTTTGTGGTTGAAGCTTTGAAGACAATTTCTACCTCCTGGTTATGATTGCTCTACTTTGAGGGATTCTATTTGTAAGGATTCATTTATTTTTATTGAAAAGGCAGATTTATTAAGAGAAGGAGAGGTAGAGACAAAGATCTTCCATCAGCTTGTTCATTACCCAAATGACCGCAACAGCTGCAACCGAGCCAACCTACCGCCAGGAGTGTCTTCTGGGTCTCCAAGGTGGGTGCAAGGTCCCAACACTTTGATCCATTCTCTTTGGCTTTCCGAGGCCATAAGCAGGGAACTGGATTGGAAGTGGAACAGCAAGACACAAACAGGCACCCATATAGGATGCTGGAACTTGCAAGCTGAGGATTTAGCATTGATAGACCCAAATGGTTGTCTTTCTAGAATTGTACATTTAAAATACATGAATTCTGTCTTACTTATATTAATAAAAATTGTTAGAAAGAAAAAATCATCCATAACCTGAAAACAAAAGAAAGGGAATCAAAGAGAGAGAGAGAAGAGAAAGAAAGAAAGAAAGAAAGAAAGAAAGAAAGAAAGAAAGAAAGAAAGAAAGAAAGAAAGAAAGAAATTAAGAAGGAAGGAAGAAGAAAATGATCCAATGAGGCATTTTGCGTTAGCACCTCAGTCAGTTCTTTGTTGGGAGGTAGTGGCCTCTGGTCCAGCTATATCAAGAAGTAGATGTTGTTGAAGCCCAAAGTTTCCATGCAGTTAGTTAACTAAGTACTGTGGTAGGAGACAGGAGGGGCGGGGTGCCTGGGGGTCCCCAGAACCGTTTCTACACTGTCAGTTAACCTGAACAGTGCACAGAAGGCAGGAGGGTTGAGTGCAGAGCCTCCAGACTGCTTTCCAACTGTCAGTTAACCCAAAATTCCGGGTCCAGTGAATGGCTTAGGAGCTAAATCCTCACTTTGCAAGCACTGGAATCCCATATGGGCATCAGTTCATATCCTGGCTGCTCAACTTCCCTTCCATCTCCCTATTTGTGGCCTGAGAAAACAGTAGAGGATAGACCCTGCACCCAAATTGGAGATCTGGAAAAAGTTCTTGGCTCCTGGCTTTAGATCAGCTCAGTTCTGGCCATTGCAGCAATTTGGGGAGTGAACCAATGGATGAAAGATCTTTCTTTTTGTTCTCCTCTCTAAATCTACTTTTCTGATAAAAAATAAATCTTCTTTTTTTAAAAAAGGGAAGAAAACTGCAAAACTCTTCTGCCCATAACTAAAAGTCAATCTTTTTTTGCTTGCTGGTGACTCCAGCTGCCTGTTTATGTGGACACTGCGAGACAGTGGTGATAATTCAAATAATTGAGTTCCTGCCATCCGTGTTGATGGAGGAGCTCCTGACTTCAACATTCTGTCTCAAATTGATGCTGTTCTAGCACCTGGGGAGTAAACCAGTGGATGGAAATGTTTTTCTCTATCTCCCCTTCACTTTCTTTTACAAACAAATGTATAAATAAAGAATTTTGTAGACATTTCCTTCCACCCCTTGGCAATCCTGTTTTTACCCTCCCTTAGTTTGTATTTTCTAAGACTTTAAACATGTGTATGCTTGCCCAACTTATTCATTTTATATAATTAATTTGAGATGTATCTGTGTTGCAATACACTATCAACAACTTGTTTTTCATTGCTCAGGGTCGGTTTCTCTATTTGCATTCTGTTATACGTGTGAATTGTTTCCAGTTTTTAGCTGATGTAGCTAGAGAGGCAATTCTTTAAATGGACATATTCATTGTTTTCTTTAGATATAGGTGTATGTTTTACTGTGCAAGAAACTGCCAGCCTGTCTTCCAAAGTAAGTGCATGATTCTGGCAGTCCTACCAGAACTGTGTAACAAGGGCCTCTTTCTCACCTCATCACCAACACTTGGTGCAGTCCAGCTTTCCAAGTTAAGTCATTCTATTAGGTGTGACCTGATATCTCACTGTGACCTTAATCTCCATTTTCCTGATGACTATTGGTTATCCTGTCACGTGATGACTTGCCACCTATGCTTGTGTTTCCTTGTCTCTGGGGAACTCCTTGCCAGATAAGGAGATGAGGCAGTATTCAGTTTGGTGTGTTTTGTAGTATCTTCAGATATTCCACCTGTCTGTACATTTTTATTTTCTTCATTTATTTTGTTCGAGAAGTGGAGATGCAGAGCCAAGACAGAGAGCTCCATGTGATGGTCCACTCTCTGGGTACCCAGGAGCCAAAAGTTCCACACAGGTCTCCCAGGGTGCAGCTTTTCCCAGGGTGCATATTGAAGCAAGAAGCTGGAATCAGGAACAGAGGCAAGCTGTGAATCAAGGTGAGCTGCTACTGGACCCAGACAAGTCAAGCAGTGTCTTAACTGCTGGGTGCAGTGTCTGCTCCACCTGTCTCTGGATTGTTCTGTTTTCTTCTTGCTGGCCTGCAACACTTCTTTCCCTATTCTGGACACAATTTCTCTACAGATGCTTGATTTCACAATGGTTTCTGCCAGCCTGTGCCTAGTCTTCCATTCTCTGGACCATTCCTTTCAAAGAGCAGGATTTATTCATTTTGGTGACGTTCAATATCTTTTTTTTTTAGAGTTATTTATTTTTACTGGAAAGTCAGATATAGAAAGGAGGAGACAGAGAGGAAGATCTTCCTTCCGACGCTTTACTCCCCAAGTGATCTCAATGGCTGGATCTGAGCTGATCCAAAGCCAGGAGCCAGGAACTTCCTCCAGGTCTCCCATGCGGGTACAGGGTCGCAAGGCTTTGGGCCGTCCTCGACTGCTATCCCAGGCCACAAGCAAGGAGCTGGAGGGGAAACAGAGCTTCCAGGATTAGAACCAGTGCCCATATGGGATCCTGGCGCATTCAAGGCGAGGATTTTAGCTCCTAGGTCACTCTACTGGGCCCGAGGTCCAATATCCTAATGTGGTTTTTTTGACTCATTGCCTCCGAGATTTCCTCCAAAGTTTCTTCTAGGATTTTGTAGTTTTGATGATTTCATATTTAGGTCTCTTTTCCATCTCGAGTTTCTGTTAAGCATGTCTTAGGAATAGAGGTTAGCTTTTATATTTAGTTCAAGATGCTCATAGATTGAAAACTATCACACATGGACATTTATCACCATTTCATGACAGATTATCCTTTCTTCTTTGCACCGGCGTAAGTCCATCTGTGAATTATGTTCCTTTCATGCTTATCCTGAAAGGACCACCAAATAGTCTCCACCAGAGTTTTGCTGGTGACAGCCCACTGACCATCTGCCTTTCGTATTTTATGACAAAGAGACACCCTCTTTGGATGTTTAATCCTAGGCTGCATGACTGTTTGCATACTACAATGACATATTGAGACACTGTAGCCCACAGTGCTCAAATATTTGCTGTATGGTCCTTTACAAGAAAAAAAAAATTGACTCCTTGTCTTGAATCCTGTCGCCTCACAAGGCTACAGTTTTTCAAAGTGATTTTGGCTATGCCAACTCATCAGCGTGTTTGAATCAGCTTGTCAATTTCTCCAACACTTTCTGCTGGAATTTTACCTGGGATGCCATTGAACCAATAAATTAATTTGGGGACTAGCTAAGGTTGTGACAATATTGAGTTTTCCAACACTTGAACAGGTTTTGATGTTTTACTTACTTAGCTCTTTCAGCAATGGCTTTTACTCTTCAATGTAGAGATTTGTCCTAGGTCTTCTTTTTCAATAAGCTCGTTTATTTTTGTTGATGTTTACATAGTATAGAAGGATGTATACCCATGTGGACCATTGATCAGGGTGGGAAGGGTCCAGGTGTGGGGGAAAGTGGATGAGACAATTGCTTCTAATTTTTTTCTTCTGCTATCTGGGGGAAAATGGAGGTTGGGGTGAAGGGGGTTGTTAACAGCAGCCTAACCACATTAGCAGCCAGGTAGGGGGGACAGCCACTCAATGTCATCCTAGGATTCCCTATGTGGAACATGATCCAAGGGTTCTGCTTAAATTGTTTCAGTATTCTGAAATGTTGTTGATTGCATTGTTCCAAGTTTGAGGAAATACTTCCAAGATACGTTGGCTAACATAGTTCACCTTAGAGTCTCCACTCACTCACATACTTGCTGTCAAAGCTTGGCTGGGAGAGTTGTCCAATTTGTTCTGCCCTCCATCTGTATCTACCTTCAAACAAATCTTTAAGTGAAATTTCAGGGGCCAGCCCTATGGCATAGCTGGTTGAATCTCCACCTGCAATTCCGGCATCCTGTATGGGTGCCAGTTTGAGACCTGGCTGCTCCATTTCCAATGCAGCTCCTTGCCAACGGTCCTGGAAAAGCAGCGGATGGTGGCCCAAGTGCTTGAGCCTCTGAACTCACATGGGAGACTTGGATGAATCCAGGCCTTGGCTTCGGCCTGGCCCAGCTCTGACCACCACAGCCGTTTGGAGAGCACACCAGAGATGGAAGACCTCTCTACCTCCTCTCCTGTTTCTGCATCTCTGTCTTTAAAATAAATGAAAAGATGAATCTTTAATAGAGAGAGAGAGATGGTGTGTGGTGGCATATCAGGCTAATCCTCCTGCCAGGAGTGCCAGGATTCCATATGGACTCCAGTTCATATCCTAGCTGTTCCACTTCTAATTTGGCTCTCAGCTTCAGGCCTGGAAAAACAGCCGAAGGGTGGCCCTTGGGACCCTGTACTCACATGGGAGACCTGGGAGAGGCTCCTGGCTCCCAGTTTTGAATCATCTCAACTCTGGCCATCGTGGCCATGTGGGGAGTGAACCAAAGGGTGAAAGACTCTCTCTCCCTTCCTATCTCTGTAAAATCTGCCTTTCAAATATAAATAAAGCTTTTTCAAAAATGAAAAGAATAAAAAAGTTTAGCACACTCCAAGACTAAAAATAAACTTCCTTTACATAACAAGGACCATCTTCAGAAGTTCCACAGCTAACACCATACCAAGAAAGGCTGGGAAAATCAGGATGACAGCAAAGGGTGCAGACATGTCTGAGATGGCGGAGAGTTATTGGACAGGGTAAAGAGAAGAGAGCGGATTGCAGAAGGTGTGGGTCAGGAAGTCAAAAGGGAGGTGCCTGGAGAACCCCTGGGTACAGGGAAGAGGCAACGATGGTGGAGCAGTGTTACAGGAAACAGAGAACCCACTACAACCCTTGCTGCAGCCAGGTGGGAGCTTGGGTTCACACAGGAAGCTTGGGTGGTGAATGCAGGCTGGGACTGGCCAATCCTGCCAAATGCTTTGGCCAGGCAACCAATGGAAAAGGAGTTGCAGGCTCCACAGGGCAGGCTGGTGGTGGGTTGGAGCTAGCAGCACAGGGATCAAACACTGGGATGAAAACATTTCCAGCTAGTCACACCTGGCTTATCTCACAGGAAGGACAGCACCAGCTTCACATTCTGCAGGATCTATGTGGTCCCCAGATCAGAAAGCCCTACAGCCCCAGGTCTCCAGCAGTGCTCTGCTAGGCACCATCTTGTGTGTACACACAAGATCCGTGCTGCCAATAAATTAGTTATCTGGGACACTTGGCATCTTTCTAATCCAGGACACTGACTGAACATAAAAATTGACTTGTAGACCTGTAGGTAATACATCTTAGAATACTGCACTAAGGAGAAAAATACACCAAAAAGGATTGCAATGTCAAAAGGTATAAAAAGAGACAAAGGCACAATGAATGTTACTGAATACTCTCCCGTTAAAGAAACAAAAGCCTCTACCACCCTCAGAGTTAGCTGAGGAAGACATTGAAAAAAATGGGGGACACAGAATTCAGAAAGCTTATTATAAAGCTTCTGACCAACAATGAGAAGCACATAATACAAGAGTTTGAAAAACTTAAGGAATGTGTTATACAGGAAATGAATCAAATGAAAGCTGACATTTCAGAAGTTAAGAATACAGTGAAGCAAATTAAAAGTACAGTGGGGAGTCTAAAAAAATAGACTGAAGGTGCAGAAGAAAGAATATCAGAATTAGAAGATATTTCCTGTACCAGGGGAAACAAACAAAAAGCTGGAAGCAGAGCCAGGTCAAGCTAAAAAAGTATCCAGGAATTAAAAGATACAATTAAAAGGCCCAAAATAAGAATTATGGGAGTTCCAGAAAGCACAGAAAGAGCAACTGCTGGGATTAAAGGTGTATTTAATGAAATAATACATGAACACTTTCCTAATCTAGAGAAAGAACTGGGAAACAACATCCAGGAGGTGCACAGGACTCCCAACAGGGTTGACAAAAAGTGACCTTCACCAAGACACATGATAATCAAACTCTTCTCAGTTGAACATAAGAAAAAAAATATTTAAATGTGCACCTGACAAAAATTAAATGACCTATAGAGAAATCACAATCAAACTCTCAGCTGACCTCTCAGTGGAAACACTACCAGCCAGGAGATAATGGAATGACATATTCCAGACTCTAAAAGGGAGAAATTGTCAGCCCAGAATAAGGTTTCCTGCAAAACTCTCCTTTGTCTTCAAAAACAAAATGAAGTTCTTCCACAATAAGGAAAAACTCCAAGAATTCGTGTCCTCCAAACCACCCCTACAGCTAATACTCAAAGATGTTCTAGTGAAAGTTAAAGGAATAGCAACTACAAAAGTCAAAGGCATATGTAGAGAACATCCCACTATAAGGCCAACTGAAGACTCAACCAAAGAACAACACATTACTAAGAGCCAAATTGCCACCTATCTATATTAACATTGAATGTAAATGGTTTAAATTCATCAATATAATGCCATAGATAAGAGGACTGAATCCAAAAGCAAAGCCCATCTATCTGCTGCTTACAGGAGACACTAACAAAGATCAGAGGAGATTGAGAAGGATGGAAAAAGATATTCCCAGAAAATGGTTAGGAAAAACATGTGGGTGAGGTCATTCTTATATCAGATATAGACATCAACGTGAAAAACATTAAGAGAGATGAAGAAGGCTACCATATAATGATCATGGGCACCATTCAGCAAGAACAGATTACCATAATAAATATATATGTGCCAAGTGCCAAGGCAACTAGCTATGTTAAATAAACATTAATGGACTTAAAAGGACAAATGGACTCCAATACAATCATAATGGGTGACCTT
Organism: Ochotona princeps; assembly: GCF_030435755.1. Classification (NCBI taxonomy): domain Eukaryota; kingdom Metazoa; phylum Chordata; class Mammalia; order Lagomorpha; family Ochotonidae; genus Ochotona; species Ochotona princeps. Next base: position 469,317 of record NW_026699444.1, read on the forward strand.
AATACCCCTTTAACATCAATGGACAGATTAAAAAAAAAAAAGAAAAAAAGAAAAAGAAACTCAGCAAAGAAACAACAGAATTCACCCAAACTCTAGAGCAAATGGATTTAGTTGATATCTATCAGACATTTCATCCTACAAATAGCGAATACACTTTTTTTCATCAGTGCATGGAACCTTCTCCAGAATTGACCAAGTTATGAGCCACAAAACAAGCCTCAGCAAATTTTTAAAAATCAAAATTATGCTATTTGTATTTTCAGACCATCATGAAGTGAAGCTAGAGATCAAGAAATGAAAATACCCAAGAATACTTACAAACACATGGAAACTGAATAATATGTTATTAAATGGGCAATGAATTAGAGAGGAAATCAAAGAGCAAATTAAAAATTGCTTGAAACAAATGAATGCATCAATACAGCATATCAAAACTTACAGGACACAATCAAGGCAGTGCTAAGAGGAAAGTTCATCTAATCAATGCTTATGTTAAGCAAGTAGAAAGACATCAAGTAAATTAGCTAACCTTATGGTTGAAGGAGCTAGAAAAACAACAGCAAAGCAATCCCAAGATTACTAGGAAAAAAGAAATCATCAACATAAGGGAGGAAATAAACCAACTAGAGACCAAGAGAACTATAATAAGATAAATGAATCAAAGAGATGGTTCTTTGAGAAAATTAACAAAATAAATTCCCCACTAACCCAATTGATCAAATAAAAGGAGGGAGAAAATACACATCAATACCACCAGAGACGAGAAAGGAGATATAACAACAGATATCACAGAAATAAAAAGAATCACCAGGAACTATTACAAACAACTATATGTGAACAAATCTGAAGAACTAGAAAAGATGGATAGATTTGGGGACACATAAATCCATGAAGATTGAGTCAAGAAACAATTACCAGTCTAAATAGACCAATAGCACGCACTGAGATTGAATCGGTAATTAAAGCCCTCCCCGGCCAAGAAAAGTCCTGGACAAGATGGCTTCACTGCTGAATTCTACCAAATGTTTCAAGAGAAACTTACCCCAATCCTACACAAGATTTTCCAAACAATAGAAAGAGGCAATCCTTCCAAACTCTTTCTATGGAGCTAATATCACTTAATGCCAAAACCAGATAGAGACACAGCACAAAAAGTGAACTACAGACTGATATCCTTGATGAACATAGATGCAAAGATCCTCAACAAAATACTAGCCAACAGAATCCAACAACACATCAGGCAGATCATTAACCCTGACCAGGTGGGTTTCATCCCAGGCATGCAGGGATGGTTCAATATTTGTAAATCAATAAATGTGATACATCACATCAACAAATTGAAAAATAAAAACCATATGATCCTCTGTATAGATGCAAAGAAGGCATTTGATAAAATCCAACACCACTTCATGCTGAAAATCCTAGGCAAGATAGGCATACAAAGAAAATTCTACAACACAATCAAAGCAATTTACAAAAAAACCCAATGTCAGCTTCATGCTAAATGAGGAAAGACTGAACGCTTTTCCACTAAAATCTGGAACTAGACAGCAATATCAACTGTCACCACTACTCTTCAATATAGTATTGGAATTCCATGCCAGAGCTTTAGGCAAGAAAAAAGAATTAAAGGAATCCAAATTGGAAAAGAGGAAATGAAATTATCTCTATTTGCAGATGACATGATTCTCTATTTAGGAGAACCAAAAAACTCAGTCAAGAGACTATTGGAACTCATAAGAGACTTTGGCAGGGTAGCAGGATATGAAATTAATGAACACAAGTTGATGGCACTAGTGTACACAAATAATTTCATCGGTGAGAAAGAAATTGTAAGTACAGTTCCCTTTAAAATAGAGGAGAGAAATCTTAAATTCCTAGGAATTGTGCTAACTAAATATGTGAAAGACCTCTAAGATGAAAACTATAAAACATTGAAAGAAGAAATAGAAGAAGATCTTGAAAAATGGAGAAACTTACCGTGTTCCTGGATTGGCAGGATCAACATAATCAAAATGACCATATTACCAAAAGCGATATACAGATTCAATGCAATCCCAATCAAAATCCCAGCAACATTCTTCTCAGAAATAGAAAAGATGATACAGAAGTCCATCTGGAATCACAAAAGACCACGAATAGCTAAAGCTATCCTGAAAAATAGAAATCAAACTGGAGGAATCACAATTCCAGACCTCAAGACATACTATAGAGCAGTGGTTATCAAAACAGTTTGGTACTAGTACAGAAACAGAGAAGAAGATCAGTGGAACAGAACAGAAACACCAGAAGGGAATCCACACATATATAGTCAACTAATCTTTGACAAGAAAACTGAAAACAACCCAAGCAAAAGTCCTGGACTATTCAACAAATGGTGTTGGGACAACTGGATAGCACCAACAGCTTGCAGAATGAAGAGGCAAAACCCACACCTGTCACATTATACGAAAATTAGCTCTAAATGGATCAAGGACCTAAATCTACACCCAGAAACCATCAAACTATTAAGGGTAAACATAGGAAGCACACTCCAAGATATATGAACAGGGGAAGACTTTTTAGAAAATAAATCAAAAGCAAAGGCAATCAAAGCCAAAATGAGCAAATGGGACTACATCAAAGTAAAAAGCTTCTGTACAGCAAAGGAAACAATTAACAAAGTGAAGAAGCAACCAACAGAATGGGAGAAAATTTTGCACACTACACAAGTGATAGGGGACTAATATCCAGGATCTACAAAGAGCTTCAGAAACCCAGGGACAATAAAAATAACCCCGTGGGGAAAAAAATGGGCAAAGCAAATGAAAGGACATTTTTCAAAATTACAGATTCAAATTGCTAACAGAGGCATATTCTTTTAACTTTTCTTTACTGTGGAAGCTTTTTATTTCATTTTCGTATATATATATATATGTATATATATATGTATATATATATATGTATATATATATATGTATATATACATATATATATATTTACTAATTATTTTGCATTATGTGACAGTTTCATAGGCTCTGGGAATCCCCCCACCCCTCCCCCTCCCCCCGGTGGATTCCTCCACCTTGATGCAGTATTACAGTTCAAATTCAATCAAGATTCTTTCCTTGCAAACATATACCAAGCATAGAGTCCAGCTACTTATTGTCCAGATGGGTTGAACAGTTTCTTGGGGAGACCATTTCTGGTTTGAAGTTAGAGCTGGTAGAATATCATCCCAGTCAATTAAGAGTCCCAATATAACATCAACAGCAATTTGCAATATTATGGAATTGACATGGTTTTGAGTAACCAGTATGTTTAAAAAAAAAGCAAGTTCTAACCACAACATATGATTAGCTCATTGACATTTCAATTCTAGTTTATATACAGGACCTGCTGCTATATACCTTAAAATGGCTATAAGGTACCATTTAGCTGTCTCGTGTCTATTTCATTTTAGTATTTAGCTGTTTGTTGTGTTGAAGTATAATTTTGCTGATCTTGGCAGATTTTAGGATAATCTAGACTGGCTTGTAACTCTAACAAGATATTTGTTGACATTTAAGGTGCAGAACATTTTTTTTGGGGGGGGTGTGCAGGAAAATCCTCCACACCATTGTGAGGAGTAACTAATCTTTGTGTCACACCCAGCAAGGCATGAGCCAATCCACGCCAGCTCTTTCCTATCAGTTTCTAGCTCTACTTTCTGTTGTTTGTCTATTTATTTGAGTTTTTTTTTAGTTTGTATGATTGTTTGCTGTGAGGGGTTTTCGAAGCAATCCCGATGGTCATTGCAATGGAGGGCGGGGGTCCAGAGGTGGAGCCAGTCTCGGAGCAGAGAAAGCTCTCCTCCCTGGTCCCGAAGGACATTTATTGTTCTTCTGTTTCTGCGGACCGCTCAGGGCTTCTGGTTGTCTTTCCAATGACGTTGGTTTCTGCGCGGTAGTGTTTGGACTTCTTCCATCCCCTGCGGAAGCTCCGGTTGGGGGTGGGTGACCTCAGAGTACTCGGCCTCCGAGGGCATCCAATTCCCTGTGGCCTTGTTGGCAGTTGGGATATAGTACTTGTTGCTCATATTAATAGTTTGTGGTGAAGGTCTGGGACTCTTCATGGTTGGGATCCAAGCTTCCTCCTTACCACCTGCTCCACTCTGGAGTGCCCCCCTGCTCCACGCACATGACCTCCTGTTAAGAGGTTGTCAGGATCGCACCCGATTCCCCCCTCATGCATTGGTATAGTAGTTTTATTGCTGTTTAGTGCGCTTTGAGTCTGTTGTCTATGAATTACCAGATTTGATCTTGATAGGCTATATTGTACTTTTTTCTCACTCTTTTTATGGTCCTGAAAGATTTCCCTGCACTCCCTCCCCATTACAGGTTAACATAGCGTATTGAGGGTATAGTAGGTTTTACAGTTTTTCGATGTAGATCTTAAGTATTCTGACATTAATTGTTGTTTTATAGATTATATCAGGTTATCTTATTGCATTGGATACAGGTTGTTAGAGATTGCACTAATATTACAATATACAGGTACTATCTTCCAAGTTGTCATCTTTTCATCTCAGATTAAGGTAAACATGTGGTATTTAACCTTTTGGTATTGGCTCATTTCCCTTAGCATGATGGATCCCAGTTGGGCCCATTTGACCACAAAGAACTGCATTTCGTTTTTTTTTAATAGCTGAGTAGTATTCTATGGAGTAGATGAACCATAGCTTTCTTATCCAGTCTTCTATTGATGGGCATTTTGGCTGCTTCCAGGTTTTTGCGATTGTAGATTGTGCTGCTATGAACATAGGCATGCATGTTGGTTTCTTCTGTAGGAGATGTTTTGGATATCTCCCTAGGAGTGCTATTGCTGGATCATATGGTATGTTGATTTTCAGTTGTTTGAGTATTTGCCAAACTGATTCCCATAGAGGCTGTACAAGTCTGCAGTCCCACCAGCAGTGGAGAAGGGTTCCCTTTTCCCCACATCCTCACCATCAAGTGTTGGTGGTATTATGTATGTGTGCCATCCTTACTGGAGTTAGGTGGTACCTCATTGTTGTTTTCATTTCCCTTATTGCCAGGGAACTTGAGCATTTTTTCATATGCTTGTTTGCCATTTGGGTTTGTTCTTTTGTGAAATGTCTGCCCATTTCCCATACCCATTTCTTGAGCAGTTTGTTTGTTCTGGTGTTTTGGTTTCTCTGGAGATCTTTGTATATTCTGGATATTAGCCCTCTGTCTCCTATGTAGTGTGCAAAGATCTTCTCCCATTCTGTAGATTATTTTTTTACTTTGTTGATTGTTTCTCTAGCTGTACAGAAGCTTCTTAGTTTGATGAGGTCCCAATTGTTTATTTTGGTCTCTATTTCTACTGCTTTGGGCTCTTTTTTAGGAAGTCAGAACCTACCCCTAAGTGTTGCAGTGTGTTTCCAACACTTTCGTCCAAAAGTTTGAAGGTTTCTGGATGTAGGTTTGGGTCTTTTATCCATTTAGATTCAATCTGGGTGTATGGTGAGAGATGTGGGTCTATCTTTTTGTTTCTGCAGGCTATCAACCAGTTGTCCCAGCAGCATTTATTGAACAGACCTTTCCATTTGCTTGGGTTGTTCTCTGTCTTTTTGTCAAAAATTAATTGACTTTATCTGTGTGGGTTTCCATCTGTTGTTTCTATTCTGTTCCACTGATCTTCCTCTCTATCTTTGTGCCAGTACCAGGCTGTTTTGATGACCACTGCCCTATAGTATGTCCATAGATCTGGTACTGTGATTCCCCCTGTTAAGTGCCTGTTCTTCAGAGTGGTTCTGGCTATTCGTGGTTTTTTGTGTTTCCAGATGAATCTGTGTATCATTTTTTCCAGTTCGATGAAGAATGCTGTGGGTAATTTGATTGGGATTGCATTGAATGTATATATTGCTTTTGGTAGTATAGACATTTTGATGATATTAATTTTGCCTATCCAGGAGCATGAGATGTTGTTTCATCTTTTGTGGTCTTGTTCTATTTGTTTTTTGAGTGTTTTGTACTTTCCTTCATAAAAGTCTTCTACTCTTTTGGTTAAATTTATTCCCAGATATTTCATGCTTTTCTCTGTTATTTTGAATGGTAGCTTGTTGGTTAGCTCTTCTGCCATCTTGCGGCCATTTGCATACACTATGGCTGTTGATTTTTGTTCATTTATCTTGTATCCTGCCACTCTGCCAAATTCTCGTATGAGTTCTAGGAGTCTTTGTATTGAGTTTTTTGGTTCTTCTATGTAGAGAATCATGTCGTCTACAAATAGTGAAAGCTTGACTTCTTCATTTCCAATTTGGATTCCTTTGATTTCTTTGTCTTGTCTTATGGCTTCTGCAAGTTCCTCTAGGACTATATTGAATAGCAGTGGTAATAGTGGGCAGCCTTGTCTTGTTCCAGATCTCAGTAGGAAGGGATCCAGTTTTACTCCATTTAGTATGATGCTGGCATTGGGTTTTTCATATATTGCTTTGATTATATTGTGGATTGTTCATTCTATCCCCACCCTGGTTAGGGCTTTTAACATGAAGTGGTGTTGAATTTTGTCAAAGGCTTTTTCTGCATCTATTGATACTATTATATGTGATTCTTGTTTTTCAGTTTTTGGATGTGATGTATCACATTTATGGATTTCCTTATGTTGAACCATCCCTGCATTCCCTGGATGAAACCTACTTGGACTGGATGGATGATCTGTCTGATGTTTTTTTGTATTCTATTGGCTAGGATTTTGTTGAGAATCTTAGCGTCAACGTTCATCAGGGAGATCGGTCTGTAGTTTTCCTTCTGTGTTAATTCTCTGTTCGGTTTGGGAATTAAGGTGATATTGGCTTCATAGAATGAGTTTGAAAGAGTTGCTTCCTTTTCTATTGTTTTGAAGAGCTTGTAAAGGATTGGGGTTAGCTCTGGTTGGAAAGTTTTGTAGAATTCTGTGGTAAAACCATCTGGGCCTGGGCTTTTCTTTGTTGGGAGCTCTTTAATCAATGATTCTATTTCTGATTCGGTAATGGGTTTATTCAGGTCTTCTGTTGCTTCTGGGGTGAGTTTTGGTAAGTGGTGGGAGTCTAGGAATCTTTCCATTTCCAAGTGGTTATCGGATTTGTTGGCGTAGTTCTTTGTAAAAATTTCTAATTATTTCCTTAATGGTAGTAGTGTCTGTTGTTATGCTGCCTTTTTCATCTTTGATGCTGCTAATTTTTTCTTTGTCTTGTTTTTTCTTTGTCAATCGGGCCAGTTGGGTATCTATTTTGTTTATCCTCTCAAAGAAACAGCTTTTTGATTCATTTATTTTCTGAATGGTTTTTTTAATTCCTTTCTGATTTAGTTCTTGTCTTGTTTTGATAATTTCTTGTTTGTTCTTGTTTGTGTGGTCCTTCTGCTGTTGCTTTTCCAGTTCCTGGAGGTGTGTGCTTAATTCCTGCATTTGTTGCCTTTCTTGGGCTTTGACATGCGCGCTAATTGCAATAAGCTTAACACGTAAAACAGTTTTGGCAGTGTTCCGTAAGATTTGGACTTTTGTATCTGGGTTTTCGTTGGTTCCCATAAATTTTTGATCTCGTCTTTAATTTCTTCTCTAACCCATTCTTCGTTTAATAGCACATTGTTAGCCTCCAGGAGTTCACATGTTTCCTGGGACCTTTTGAGTTGTTGACTTCCAGTTTGACTCCATGATGGTCTGAGAAGGTACATGGTATGATTCTGATATTTTTGTAGTCAGTAAAATTGCTTTGTGTCCTATTATGTGGTCTATCCTGGAGAAGGAGAATGTCTGTGAATGTGGAGTTGGTGGCATGTGAAACCTGCATGTGGAGCACTCGATTGTGTGGGATGCTCACCAAGCTTCATTTCAATCTTAGGCTCTTAAAGGGCATTAAGCATAGAGTGTGAAAAGTGAGTTTCCTTGAGAGCTGCTTGGAAGCCTGATGGTGTGTGAAGTTAGTGAGCCAAATGGAGTTGTTCTCCCACAAGAACCACTCGGCTGATCCTTCTTCAATATGCCCTTCACCAACATGCAGTGTTTCCTTGATTGAATTAGCTCTCACACCAATATTTGAATCTAGATCCTTTGCATTGAGGGCTATCTGAAAACGGCTTTGGGGCTGAAGTTGTCTGTGAATGTGGAGTTGGTGGCATGTGAAACTCTCATGTGGAGCAATGGTTTGTGTGGGATGCTCACCAAGCTTCATTTCAGTTCTATGCACTCAAAGGGCATTAAGCATAGAGTGTGAAAACTGAGTTTCCTTGAGAGCTGCTAGGAAGCCTGATGGTGTGTGAAGTTAGTGAGCCAAATGGAGTTGTTCTCCCACAAGAACCACTCGGCTGATCCTTCTTCAATATGCCCTTCACCAACATGCAGTGTTTCCTTGATTGAATTAGCTCTCACACCAATATTTGCGTCTAGATCCTTTGCATTGAGGGCTATCTGAAAACGGCTTTGGCGCTGAAGTTGTCTGTGAATGTGGATTTGGTGGCATATGAAAGCCGCATGTGGAGCACTCGTTTGTGTGGGATGCTCTACCAGGTTCATTCCTACATAATGCACTCAAAGGGCATTAAGCATAGAGTGTGAAAAGTGAGTTTCCTTGAGAGCTGCTTGGAAGCCTGATGGTGTGTGAAGATAGTGAGCCAAATGGAGTTGTTCTCCCACAAGAACCACTCGGCTGATCCTTCTTCAATATGCCCTTCACCAACATGCAGTGTTTCCTTGATTGAATTAGCTCTCACACCAATATTTGCGTCTAGACCATTTGCATTGAGGGCTATCTGAAAATGGCTTTGGGGCTGAAGTTGTCTGTGAATGTGGAGTTGGTGGCATGTGAAAGCCGCATGTGGAGCATTCGTTTGTGTGGGATGCTCTACCAGGTAGATTTCTAGATAATACACTCAAATGGCAGTAAGCATAGAGTGTGCAAAGTGAGTTTCCTTGAGAGCTGTTTGGAAGCCTGATGGTGTGTGAAGTTAGTGAGCCAAATGGAGTTGTTCTCCCACAAGAACCATTCTGCTGATTCATCTTCAATATGCCCTGCAGCAACATGCAGTGTTTCCTTGATTGAATTAACTCTCACACCAATATTTGCGTCTAGAGCCTTTGCATTGAGGGCTATGTGAAAACGGCTGTGGCGCTGAAGTTGCCTGAGAATGTGGAATTGGTAGCATGTGAAACCAGCATGGGGAGCATTGGATTGTGTGGGATGCTCTACCAGCTTCATTCCTAGATAATGCACTCAAAGAGCACTAAGCATAGAGTGTGAAAACTGAGTTTCCTTGAGAGCTGCTTGGAAGCCTGATGGTGTGTGAAGTTAGTGATTCAAATGGAGTTGTTCTCCCACAAGATCCACTTGGCTGATCCTTCTTCAATATTCGCTTCACCAACATGCAGTGTTTCCTTGATTGAATTCGCTCTCACACCAATATTTGCGTCTAGAGCCTTTATATTGAGGGCTATCTGAAAACGGCCTTGGCGCTGAAGTTTTCTGTGAATGTGGAGTTGGTGGCATGTGAAACCCGCATGTGGAGCATTGGTATGTGTTGGATGCTCACCAAGCTTTATTTCAGTCCTAGGCACTCAAAGGGCATTAAGCACAGAGTGTGAAAAGTGAGTTTCCTTGAGAGCTGCTTGGAAGCCTCATGGTGTGTGAAATTAGTGAGCCAAATGGAGTTGTACTCTCACAAGAACCACTCGGCTGATTATTCTTCAATATGCCCTTCACCAACATGCAGTGTTTCCTTGATTGAATTAGCTCTCACACCAGTATTTGCATCTAGAGCCTTTGCATTGAGGGCTATCTGAAAACGGCTGTGGCGCTGAAGTTGTCTGTGAATGTGGAGTTGGTGACATGAGAAAACGAATGGGGAGCGTAGGTTGTGTGGGATGCTCTACCAGGTTCATTGCCAGATAATGCACTCAAAGAGCAATAAGCCTAGAGTGTGAATACTGAGTTTCCTTGAGAGCTGCTTGGAAGCCTGATGGTGTGTGAAGTTAGTGAGCCAAATGGAGTTGTTCTCCCACAAGAACCACTCGGCTGATCCTTCTTCAATATGCCCTTCACCAACATGCAGTATTTCCTTGATTGAATTAGCTCTCACACCAATATTTGCGTCTAGAACGTTTGCATTGAAGGCTATCTGAAAACGGCTTTGGTTCTGAAGTTGTCTGTGAATGTGGAGCTGGTGGCATGTGAAAGCCGCATGTGGAGCATGAGCTTGTGTGGGATGCTCTACCAGGTTCATTCCTAGACACTGCACTCAAAGGGCATTAAGAATAGAGTGTGAAAAGTGAGTTTCCTTGAGAGCTGCTTGGAAGCATGATGGTGTGTGAAGTTAGTGAGCCAAATGGAGTTGTTCTCTCACAAGAACCACTCGGCTGATTCTTCTTCAATATGCCCTTCAGCAACATGCAGTGTTACCTTGATTGAATTAGCTCTCACACCAATATCTGCGTCTAGAGCCTTTGCATTGAGGGCTATCTGAAAACGGCTGTGGCGCTGAAGTTGCCTGTGAATGTGGATTTGGTGGCATGTGAAACCCGCATGTGGAGCATTCGTTTGTGTTTGATGCTCACCAAGCTTCTTTTCAGTCCTTAGGACTCAAAGGGCATTAAGCATAGAGTAGAAAAAGTGAGATATCTGAGAGCTGTTTGGAAGCCTGATGGTGTTTGAAATTAGTGAGTCAAATGGAGTTGTTCTCCCAAAAGAACCACTCGGCTGATTCTTATACACTTCACCAACATGCAGTGTTTCCTTGATTGAATTAGCTCTCACACCAATATTTGCGTCTAGAGCCTTTATATTGAGGGCTATCTGAAAACGGCCTTGGCGCTGAAGTTTTCTGTGAATGTGGAGTTGGTGGCATGTGAAACCCGCATGTGGAGCATTGGTATCTGTTGGATGCTCACCAAGCTTTATTTCAGTCCTAGGCACTCAAAGGGCATTAAGCACAGAGTGTGAAAAGTGAGTTTTCTTGAGAGCTGCTTAGAAGGCTCATGGTGTGTGAAATTAGTGAGCCAAATGGAGTTGTACTCTCACAAGAACCACTCGACTGATTATTCTTCAATATGCCCTTCACCAACATGCAGTGTTTCCTTGATTGAATTAGCTCTCACACCAATATTTGCATCTAGAGCCTTTGCATTGAGGGCTATCTGAAAACGGCTTTGGGGCTGAAGTTGTCTGTGAATGTGGAGTTGGTGACATGAGAAAACGAATGGGGAGCGTAGGTTGTGGGGATGCTCTACCAGGTTCATTGCCAGATAATGCACTCAAAGAGCAATAAGCCTAGAGTGTGAATACTGAGTTTCCTTGAGAGCTGCTTGGAAGCCTGATGGTGTGTGAAGTTAGTGAGCCAAATGGAGTTGTTCTCCCACAAGAACCACTCGGAGGATTCTTCTTCAATATGCCCTTCACCAACATGTAGTATTTCCTTGATTGAATTAGCTCTCACACCAATATTTGCGTCTAGAACGTTTGCATTGAAGGCTATCTGAAAACGGCTTTGGTTCTGAAGTTGTCTGTGAATGTGGAGTTGGTGGCATGTGAAAGCCGCATGTGGAGCATGAGCTTGTGTGGGATGCTCTACCAGGTTCATTCCTAGACACTGCACTCAAAGGGCATTAAGAATAGAGTGTGAAAGTGAGTTTCCTTGAGAGCTGCTTGGAAGCCTGATGGTGTGTGAAGTTAGTGAGCCAAATGGAGTTGTTCTCTCACAAGAACCACTCGGCTGATTCTTCTTCAATATGCCCTTCAGCAACATGCAGTGTTACCTTGATTGAATTAGCTCTCACACCAATATCTGCGTCTAGAGCCTTTGCATTGAGGGCTATCTGAAAACGGCTGTGGCGCTGAAGTTGCCTGTGAATGTGGATTTGGTGGCATGTGAAAGCCGCATGTGGAGCATTCGTTTGTGTTTGATGCTCATCAAGCTTCTTTTCAGTCCTAAGGACTCAAAGGGCATTAAGCATAGAGTAGAAAAAGTGAGATATCTGAGAGCTGTTTGGAAGCCTGATGGTGTTTGAAATTAGTGAGTCAAATGGAGTTGTTCTCCCACAAGAACCACTCGGCTGATCCTTCTTCAATATGCCCTTCACCAACATGCAGTGTTTCCTTGATTGAATTAGCTCTCACACCAATATTTGCGTCTAGAGCCTTTGCATTGAGGGCTATCTGAAAACGGCTGTGGCGCTGAAGTTGCCTGTGAATGTGGAGTTGGTGGCATGTGAAACCCGCATGTGGAGCATTCGTTTGTGTGGGATGCTCACCAAGCTTCATTTCAGTCCTAGGCACTCAAAGGGCACTAAGCATAGAGTGTGAAAACTGAGTTTCCTTGAGAGCTGCTTGGAAGCCTGATGGTGTGTGAAGTTAGTGAGCCAAATGGAGTTGTTCTCCCACAAGAACCACTCGGCTGATCCTTCTTCAATATGCCCTTCACCAACATGCAGTGTTTCCTTGATTGAATTAGCTCTCACACCAATATTTGCGTCTAGAGCCTTTGCATTGAGGGCTATCTGAAAACAGCTGTGGCGCTGAAGTTGCCTGTGAATGTGGAGTTGGTGGCATGTGAAACCCGCATGTGGAGCATTCGTTTGTGTGGGATGCTCTGCCAGGTTCATTCCTAGATAATGCACTCAAAGAGCACTAAGCATAGAGTGTGAAAACTGAGTTTCCTTGAGAGCTGCTTGGAAGCCTGATGGTGTGTGAAGCTAGTGAGCGAAATGGAGTTGTTCTCCCACAAGAACCACTCAGCTGATCCTTCTTCAATATGCTCTTCACCAACATGCAGTGTTTCCTCGATTGAATTAGCTCTCACACCAATATTTGCGTCTCCAGCCTTTGCATTGAGGGCTATCTGAAAACGGCTGTGGCGCTGAAGTTGCCTGAGAATGTGGAGTTGGTGGCATGTGAAACCCGCATGTCGAGCATTCGTTTGTGTGGGATGCTCTGCCAGGTTCATTGCCAGATAATGCACTCAAAGGGCACTAAGCATAGAGTGTGAAAACTGAGTTTCCTTGAGAGCTGCTTGGAAGCCTAATGGTGTGTGAAGTTAGTGAGCCAAATGGAGTTGTTCTCCCACAAGAACCACTCGGCTGATCCTTCTTCAATATGCCCTTCACCAACATGCAGTGTTTCCTTGATTGAATTCGCTCTCACACCAATATTTGCGTCTCGAGCCTTTGCATTGAGGGCTATCTGAAAACGGCTGTGGCGCTGAAGTGGCCTGTGAATGTGGAGTTGGTGGCATGTGAAACCCGCATGTGGAGCATTCGTTTGTGTGGGATGCTCTGCCAGGTTCATTCCTAGATAATGCACTCAAAGGGCACTAAGCATAGAGTGTGAAAACTGAGTTTCCTTGAGAGCTGCTTGGAAGCCTGATGGTGTGTGAAGTTAGTGAGTGAAATGGAGTTGTTCTCCCACAAGAACCACTCGGCTGATCCTTCTTCAATATGCCCTTCACCAACATGCAGTGTTTCCTTGATTGAATTAGCTCTCACACCAATATTTGCGTCTAGAGCCTTTGCATTGAGGGCTATCTGAAAACGGCTGTGGCGCTGAAGTTGCCTGTGAATGTGGAGTTGGTGGCATGTGAAACCCGCATGTGGAGCATTCGTTTGTGTGGGATGCTCTGCCAGGTTCATTCCTAGATAATGCACTCAAAGAGCACTAAGCATAGAGTGTGAAAACTGAGTTTCCTTGAGAGCTGCTTGGAAGCCTGATGGTGTGTGAAGTTAGTGAGCCAAATGGAGTTGTTCTCCCACAAGAACCACTCAGCTGATCCTTCTTCAATATGCCCTTCACCAACATGCAGTGTTTCCTTGATTGAATTAGCTCTCACACCAATATTTGCGTCTCGAGCCTTTGCATTGAGGGCTAACTGAAAACGGCTGTGGAGCTGAAGTTGCCTGTGAATGTGGAGTTGGTGGCATGTGAAACCCGCATGTGGAGCATTCGTTTGTGCGCGATGCTCACCAAGCTTGATTTCAGTCCTAGGCACTCAAAGGGCACTAAGCATAGAGTGTGAAAACTGAGTTTCCTTGAGAGCTGCTTGGAAGCCTGATGGTGTGTGAAGTTAGTGAGCCAAATGGAGTTGTTCTCCCACAAGAACCACTCGGCTGATCCTTCTTGAATATGCCCTTCACCAACATGCAGTGTTTCCTTGATTGAATTAGCTCTCACACCAATATTTGCGTCTTGAGCCTTTGCATTGAGGGCTATCTGAAAACGGCTGTGGCGCTGAAGTTGCCTGAGAATGTGGAGTTGGTGGCATGTGAAACCCGCATGTGGAGCATTCTTTTGTGTGGGATGCTCTACCAGGTTCATTCCTAGATAATGCACTCAAAGGGCACTAAGCATAGAGTGTGAAAACTGAGTTTCCTTGAGAGCTGCTTGGAAGCCTGATGGTGTGTGAAGTTAGTGAGCCAAATGGAGTTGTTCTCCCACAAGAACCACTCGGCTGATCCTTCTTCAATATGCCCTTCACCAACATGCAGTGTTTCCTTGATTGAATTAGCTCTCACACCAATATTTGCGTCTAGAGCCTTTGCATTGAGGGCTATCTGAAAACGGCTGTGGCGCTGAAGTTGTCTGTGAATGTGGAGTTGGTGACATGAGAAAACGAATGGGGAGCGTAGGTTGTGTGGGATGCTCTACCAGGTTCATTGCCAGATAATGCACTCAAAGAGCAATAAGCCTAGAGTGTGAATACTGAGTTTCCTTGAGAGCTGCTTGGAAGCCTGATGGTGTGTGAAGTTAGTGAGCCAAATGGAGTTGTTCTCCCATAAGAACCACTCTGCTGATTCTTCTTCAATATGCCCTTCACCAACATGCAGTGTTTCCTTGATTGGATTTGCTCTCACACCAATATTTGCGTCTAGAGCCTTTGTATTGCGGGCTATCTGAAAACGGCTGTGGCACTGAAGTTGCCTGTGAATGTGGAGTTGGTGGCATGTGAAAGCCGCATGTGGAGAATTCGTTTCTCTGGCATGCTCTACCAAGTTTTTTCTTACATAATGCACTCAAAGGGCAGTAAGCATAGAGTGTGCAATGTGAGATATCTTGAGAGCTGCTTGGAAGCCTGATGGTGTGTGAAGTTAGTGAGCCAAAGGGAGTTGTTCTCCCACAAGAACCACTCGGCTGATCCTTCTTCAATATGCCCTTCACCAACATGCAGTGTTTCCTTGATTGAATTAGCTCTCATACCAATATCTGCGTTTAGAGCCTTTGCATTGAGCGCTAACTGAAAACGGCTTTTGCAGTGAAGTTGCCTGTGAATGCGGAGTTGGTGGCATGTGAAAGCCACATGTTGAGCAATCGTTTGTGTGGGATGCTCTACCAGGTTCATATCTAGATAATGCATTCAAAAGGCATGAAGCACAGAGTGTGAAAAGTGAGTTTCCTTGAGAGCTGCTTGGTAGACTGATCTTGTGTGAAGTTAGTGAGCCAAAGGGAGTTGTTCTCCCACAAGAACCACTCGGCTGATTCTTCTTCAATATGCCCTTCAGCAACATGCAGTGTTTCCATGATTGAATTAGCTCTCACACCAATATTTTCTTCGAGAACCTTTGCATTGAGGACTATCTGGAAAGAACTTTAGAGCAGAAGTTGTCTGTGATTGTGGAGCTGGTGGCATGTGAAAACCACATGTGCAGCATTCGTTTGTGTGGGATGCTCTACCAGGTTCATTCCTAGATAACGTACTCAAAGGACATTAAGCATAGGGTGTGAAAAGTGAGTTTCCTTGAGAGCTGATAGGAAGGCTGATGGTGTGTGAAGTTAGTGAGCCAAATGGAGTTGTTCTCCCACAAGAACCACTCGGCTGATTCTTCTTCAATATGCCCTTCAGCAACATGCAGTGTTTCCTTGATTGAATTAGCTGTCACACCAATACTTGCGTCTAGAGCCTTTGCATTGAGGGCTATCTGAAAACGGCTGTGGCGCTGAAGTTATCTGTGAATGTGGAGTTGGTGGCATGTGAAACCCGCATGTGGAGCATTCGTTTGTGTGGGATGCTCACCAAGCTTCATTTCAGTCCTAGGCCCTCAAAGGGCAGTAAGCATAGAGTGTGAAAACTGAGTTTCCTTGAGAGCTGCTTGGAAGCCTGATGGTGTGTGAAGTTAGTGAGCCAAATGGAGTTGTTCTCCCACAAGAACCACTCGGCTGATCCTTCTTCAATATGCCCTTCACCAACATGCAGTGTTTCCTTGATTGAATTAGCTCTCACACCAATATTTGCGTCTCCAGCCTTTGCATTGAGGGCTATCTGAAAACGGCTGTGGCGCTGAAGTTGCCCGTGAATGTGGAGTTGGTGGCATGTGAAACCCGCATGTGGAGCATTCGTTTGTGTGGGATGCTCTACCAGGTTCATTCCTAGATAATGCACTCAAAGGGCACTAAGCATAGAGTGTGAAAACTGAGTTTCCTTGAGAGCTGCTTGGAAGCCTGATGGTGTGTGAAGTTAGTTAGCGAAATGGAGTTGTTCTCCCACAAGCACCACTCGGCTGATCCTTCTTCAATATGCCCTTCACCAACATGCAGTGTTTCCTTGATTGAATTAGCTCTCACACCAATATTTGAATCTAGAGCCTTTGCATTGAGGGCTATCTGAAAACGGCTGTGGCGCTGAAGTGGCCTGTGAATGTGGAGTTGGTGGCATGTGAAACCCGCATGTGGAGCATTCGTTTGTGTGGGATGCTCTGCCAGGTTCATTCCTAGATAATGCACTCAAAGGGCACTAAGCATAGAGTGTGAAAACTGAGTTTCCTTGAGAGCTGCTTGGAAGCCTGATGGTGTGTGAAGTTAGTGAGCCAAATGGAGTTGTTCTCCCACAAGAACGACTCTTCTGATCCTTCTTCAATATATGCACTTCAACAACATGCAGTGTTTCCTTGATTGAATTAGCTCTCACACCAATATTTGCGTCTAGAGCCTTTGCATTGAGGGCTATCTGAAAACGGCTGTGGCGCTGAAGTTGCCTGTGAATGTGGAGTTGGTGGCATGTGAAACCCGCATGTGGAGCATTCGTTTGTGTGGGATGCTCTGCCAGGTTCATTCCTAGATAATGCACTCAAAGGGCACTAAGCATAGAGTGTGAAAACTGAGTTTCCTTGAGAGATGCTTGGAAGCCTGATGGTGTGTGAAGTTAGTGAGCCAAATGGAGTTGTTCTCCCACAAGAACCACTCGGCTGATCCTTCTTCTATATGCTCTTCACCAACATGCAGTGTTTCCTTGATTGAATTAGCTCTCACACCAATATTTGCGTGTAGAGCCTTTGCATTGAGGGCTATCTGAAAACGGCTGTGGCGCTGAAGTTGCCTGTGAATGTGGAATTGGTGGCATGTGAAACCCGCATGTGGAGCATTCGTTTGTGTGGGATGCTCTACCAGGTTCATTGCCAGATAAGGCACTCAAAGGGCACTAAGCATAGAGTGTGAAAACTGAGTTTCCTTGAGAGCTGCTTGGAAGCCTAATGGTGTGTGAAGTTAGTGAGCCAAATGGAGTTGTTCTCCCACAAGAACCACTCAGCTGATCCTTCTTCAATATGCCCTTCACCAACATGCAGTGTTTCCTTGATTGAATTAGCTCTCACACCAATACTTGCGTCTTGAGCCTTTGCATTGAGGGCTATCTGAAAACGGCTGTGGCGCTGAAGTTGCCTGTGAATGTGGAGTTGGTGGCATGTGAAACCCGCATGTGGAGCATTCGTTTGTGTGGGATGCTCACCAAGCTGTACTTCAGTCCTAGGCACTCAAAGGGCACTAAGCATAGAGTGTGAAAACTGAGTTTCCTTGAGAGCTGCTTGGAAGCCTGATGGTGTGTGAAGTTAGTGAGCCAAATGGAGTTGTTCTCCCACAAGAACCACTCGGCTGATCCTTCTTCAATATGCCCTTCACCAACATGCAGTGTTTCCTTGATTGAATTAGCTTTCACACCAATATTTGCGTCTAGAGCCTTTGCATTGAGGGCCATCTGAAAACGGCTGTGGTGCTGAAGTTGCCTGTGAATGTGGAATTGGTGGCATGTGAAACCCGCATGTGGAGCATTCGTTTGTGTGGGATGCTCTGCCAGGTTCATTGCCAGATAATGCACTCAAAGGGCACTAAGCATAGAGTGTGAAAACTGAGTTTCCTTGAGAGCTGCTTGGAAGCCTGATGGTGTGTGAAGTTAGTGAGCCAAATGGAGTTGTTCTCCCACAAGATCCACTCGGCTGTTCCTTCTTCAATATGCCCTTCACCAACATGCAGTGTTTCCTTGATTGAATTAGCTCTCACACCAATATTTGCGTCTCGAGCCTTTGCATTGAGGGCTAACTGAAAACGGCTGTGGCGCTGAAGTTGCCTGTGAATGTGGAGTTGGTGGCATGTGAAACCCGCATGTGGAGCATTCGTTTGTGTGGGATGCTCACCAAGCTTCATTTCAGTCCTAGGTACTCAAAGGGCATAAGCATAGAGTGTGAAAACTGAGTTTACTTGAGAGCTGCTTGGAAGCCTGATGGTGTGTGAAGTTAGTGAGCCAAATGGAGTTGTTCTCCCACAAGAACCACTCGGCTGATCCTTCTTCAATATGCCCTTCACCAACATGCAGTGTTTCCTTGATTGAATTAGCTCTCACACCAATATTTGCGTCTTGAACCTTTGCATTGAGGGCTATCTGAAAACGGCTGTGGCGCTGAAGTTGCCTGTGAATGTGGAGTTGGTGGCATGTGAAACCCGCATGTGGAGCATTCTTTTGTGTGGGATGCTCTACCAGGTTCATTCCTAGATAATGCACTAAAAGGGCAATAAGCATAGAGTGTGAAAACTGAGTTTCCTTGAGAGCTGCTTGGAAGCCTGATGGTGTGTGAAGTTAGTGAGCGAAATGGAGTTGTTCTCCCACAAGAACCACTCGGCTGATCCTTCTTCAATATGCCCTTCACAAACATGCAGTGTTTCCTTGATTGAATTAGCTCTCACACCAATATTTGCGTCTCGAGCCTTTGCATTGAGGGCTATCTGAAAAAGGCTGTGGCGCTGAAGTTGCCTGTGAATGTGGAGTTGGTGGCATGTGAAACCCGCATGTGGAGCATTCGTTTGTGTGGGATGCTCACCAAGCTTCATTTCAGTCCTAGGCACACAAAGGGCAGTAAGCATAGAGTGTGAAAACTGAGTTTCCTTGAGAGCTGCTTGGAAGCCTGATGGTGTGTGAAGTTAGTGAGCCAAATGGAGTTGTTCTCCCACAAGAACCACTCGGCTGATCCTTCTTCAATATGCCCTTCACCAACATGCAGTGTTTCCTTGATTGAATTAGCTCTCACACCAATATTTGCGTCTAGAGCCTTTGCATTGAGGGCTATCTGAAAACGGTTGTGGCGCTGAAGTTGCCTGAGAATGTGGAGTTGGTGGCATGTGAAACCCGCATGTGGAGCATTCTTTTGTGTGGGATGCTCTACCAGGTTCATTCCTAGATAATGCACTCAAAGGGCACTAAGCATAGAGTGTGAAAACTGAGTTTCCTTGAGAGCTGCTTGGAAGCCTGATGGTGTGTGAAGTTAGTGAGCCAAATGGAGTTGTTCTCCCACAAGAACCACTCGGCTGATCCTTCTTCAATATGCCCTTCACCAACATGCAGTGTTTCCTTGATTGAATTAGCTCTCACACCAATATTTGCGTGTAGAGCCTTTGCATTGAGGGCTATCTGAAAACGGCTGTGGCGCTGAAGTTGCCTGTGAATGTGGAGTTGGTGGCATGTGAAACCCGCATGTGGAGCATTCGTTTGTGTGGGATGCTCTACCAGGTTCATTGCCAGATAATGCACTCAAAGGGCACTAAGCATAGAGTGTGAAAACTGAGTTTCCTTGAGAGCTGCTTGGAAGCCTGATGGTGTGTGAAGTTAGTGAGCGAAATGGAGTTGTTCTCCCACAAGAACCACTCGGCTGATCCTTCTTCAATATGCTCTTCACCAACATGCAGTGTTTCCTTGATTGAATTAGCTCTCACACCAATATTTGCGTCTCGAGCCTTTGCATTGAGGGCTATCTGAAAACGGCTGTGGCGCTGAAGTTGCCTGTGAATGTGGAGTTGGTGGCATGTGAAACCCGCATGTGGAGCATTCGTTTGTGTGGGATGCTCTGCCAGGTTCATTCCTAGATAATGCACTCAAAGGGCACTAAGCATAGAGTGTGCAAAGTGAGTTTCCTTGAGAGCTGCTTGGAAGCCTGATGGTGTGTGAAGTTAGTGAGCGAAATGGAGTTGTTCTCCCACAAGAACCACTGGCTGATCCTTCTTCAATATGCCCTTCACCAACATGCAGTGTTTCCTTGATTGAATTAGCTCTCACATCAATATTTGCGTCTAGAGCCTTTGCATTGAGGGCTATCTGAAAATGGCTGTGGCGCTGAAGTTGCCTGAGAATGTGGAGTTGGTGGCATGTGAAACCCGCATGTGGAGCATTCGTTTGTGTGGATGCTCACCAAGCTTCATTTCAGTCCTAGGCACTCAAAGGGCACTAAGCATAGAGTGTGAAAACTGAGTTTCCTTGAGAGCTGCTTGGAAGCCTGATGGTGTGTGAAGTTAGTGAGCGAAATGGAGTTGTTCTCCCACAAGAACCACTCGGCTGATCCTTCTTCAATATGCCCTTCACCAACATGCAGTGTTTCCTTGATTGAATTAGCTCTCACACCAATATTTGCGTCTCCAGCCTTTGCATTGAGGGCTATCTGAAAACGGCTGTGGCGCTGAAGTTGCCCGTGAATGTGGAGTTGGTGGCATGTGAAACCCGCATGTGGAGCATTCGTTTGTGTGGGATGCTCTGCCAGGTTCATTGCCAGATAATGCACTCAAAGGGCACTAAGCATAGAGTGTGAAAACTGAGTTTCCTTGAGAGCTGCTTGTAAGCCTGATGGTGTGTGAAGTTAGTGAGCCAAATGGAGTTGTTCTCCCACAAGAACCACTCGGCTGATTCTTCTTCAATATGCCCTTCACCAACATGCAGTGTTTCCTTGATTGAATTAGCTCTCACACCAATATTTGCATCTAGAGCCTTTGCATTGAGGGCTATCTGAAAACGGCTGTGGCGCTGAAGTGGCCTGTGAATGTGGAGTTGGTGGGCATGTGAAACCCGCATGTGGAGCATTCGTTTGTGTGGGATGCTCTGCCAGGTTCATTCCTAGATAATGCACTCAAAGGGCACTAAGCATAGAGTGTGAAAACTGAGTTTCCTTGAGAGCTGCTTGGAAGCCTGATGGTGTGTGAAGTTAGTGAGCCAAATGGAGTTGTTCTCCCACAAGAACCACTCGGCTGATCCTTCTTCAATATATGCTCTTCAACAACATGCAGTGTTTCCTTGATTGAATTAGCTCTCACACCAATATTTGCGTCTAAAGCCTTTGCATTGAGGGCTATCTGAAAACGGCTGTGGCGCTGAAGTTGCCTGTGAATGTGGAGTTGGTGGCATGTGAAACCCGCATGTGGAGCATTCGTTTGTGTGGGATGCTCTGCCAGGTTCATTCCTAGATAATGCACTCAAAGGGCACTAAGCATAGAGTGTGAAAACTGAGTTTCCTTGAGAGATGCTTGGAAGCCTGATGGTGTGTGAAGTTAGTGAGCAAAATGGAGTTGTTCTCCCACAAGAACCACTCGGCTGATCCTTCTTCTATATGCTCTTCACCAACATGCAGTGTTTCCTTGATTGAATTAGCTCTCACACCAATATTTGCGTCTAGAGCCTTTGCATTGAGGGCTATCTGAAAACGGCTGTGGCGCTGAAGTTGCCTGTGAATGTGGAATTGGTGGCATGTGAAACCCGCATGTGGAGCATTCGTTTGTGTGGGATGCTCTATCAGGTTCATTGCCAGATAATGCACTCAAAGGGCACTAAGCATAGAGTGTGAAAACTGAGTTTCCTTGAGAGCTGCTTGGAAGCCTAATGGTGTTTGAAGTTAGTGAGCCAAATGGAGTTGTTCTCCCACAAGAACCACTCAGCTGATCCTTCTTCAATATGCCCTTCACCAACATGCAGTGTTTCCTTGATTGAATTAGCTCTCACACCAATATTTGCGTCTTGAGCCTTTGCATTGAGGGCTATCTGAAAACGGCTGTGGCGCTGAAGTTGCCTGTGAATGTGGAGTTGGTGGCATGTGAAACCCGCATGTGGAGCATTCGTTTGTGTGGGATGCTCACCAAGCTGCATTTCAGTCCTAGGCACTCAAAGGGCACTAAGCATAGAGTGTGAAAACTGAGTTTCCTTGAGAGCTGCTTGGAAGCCTGATGGTGTGTGAAGTTAGTGAGCCAAATGGAGTTGTTCTCCCACAAGAACCACTCGGCTGATCCTTCTTCAATATGCCCTTCACCAACATGCAGTGTTTCCTTGATTGAATTAGCTCTCACACCAATATTTGCGTCTAGAGCCTTTGCATTGAGGGCCATCTGAAAACGGCTGTGGTGCTGAAGTTGCCTGTGAATGTGGAATTGGTGGCATGTGAAACCCGCATGTGGAGCATTCGTTTGTTTGGGATGCTCTGCCAGGTTCATTCCTAGATAATGCACTCAAAGGGCACTAAGCATAGAGTGTGAAAACTGAGTTTCCTTGAGAGCTGCTTGGAAGCCTGATGGTGTGTGAAGTTAGTGAGCCAAATGGAGTTGTTCTCCCACAAGATCCACTCGGCTGTTCCTTCTTCAATATGCCCTTCACCAACATGCAGTGTTTCCTTGATTGAATTAGCTCTCACACCAATATTTGCGTCTCGAGCCTTTGCATTGAGGGCTAACTGAAAACGGCTGTGGCGCTGAAGTTGCCTGTGAATGTGGAGTTGGTGGCATGTGAAACCCGCATGTGGAGCATTCGTTTGTGTGGGATGCTCACCAAGCTTCATTTCAGTCCTAGGCACTCAAAGGGCATAAGCATAGAGTGTGAAAACTGAGTTTCCTTGAGAGCTGCTTGGAAGCCTGATGGTGTGTGAAGTTAGTGAGCCAAATGGAGTTGTTCTCCCACAAGAACCACTCGGCTGATCCTTCTTCAATATGCTCTTCACCAACATGCAGTGTTTCCTTGATTGAATTAGCTCTCACACCAATATTTGCGTCTAGAGCCTTTGCATTGAGGGCTATCTGAAAACACCTGTGGCGCTGAAGTTGCCTGTGAATGTGGAGTTGGTGGCATGTGAAACCCGCATGTGGAGCATTCGTTTGTGTGGGATGCTCTGCCAGGTTCATTCCTAGATAATGCACTCAAAGGGCACTAAGCATAGAGTGTGAAAACTGAGTTTCCTTGAGAGCTGCTTGGAAGCCTGATGGTGTGTGAAGTTAGTGAGCGAAATGGAGTTGTTCTCCACAAGAACCACTTGGCTGATCCTTCTTCAATATGCCCTTCACCAACATGCAGTGTTTCCTTGATTGAATTAGCTCTCACATCAATATTTGCGTCTAGAGCCTTTGCATTGAGGGCTATCTGAAAATGGCTGTGGCGCTGAAGTTGCCTGAGAATGTGGAGTTGGTGGCATGTGAAACCCGCATGTGGAGCATTCGTTTGTGTGGATGCTCACCAAGCTCATTTCAGTCCTAGGCACTCAAAGGGCACTAAGCATAGAGTGTGAAAACTGAGTTTCCTTGAGAGCTGCTTGGAAGCCTGATGGTGTGTGAAGTTAGTGAGCCAAATGGAGTTGTTCTCCCACAAGAACCACTCGGCTGATCCTTCTTCAATATGCCCTTCACCAACATGCAGTGTTTCCTTGATTGAATTAGCTCTCACACCAATATTTGCGTCTCCAGCCTTTGCATTGAGGGCTATCTGAAAACGGCTGTGGCGCTGAAGTTGCCCGTGAATGTGGAGTTGGTGGCATGTGAAACCCGCATGTGGAGCATTCGTTTGTGTGGATGCTCTGCCAGGTTCATTGCCAGATAATGCACTCAAAGGGCACTAAGCATAGAGTGTGAAAACTGAGTTTCCTTGAGAGCTGCTTGTAAGCCTGATGGTGTGTGAAGTTAGTGAGCGAAATGGAGTTGTTCTCCCACAAGAACCACTCGGCTGATTCTTCTTCAATATGCCCTTCACCAACATGCAGTGTTTCCTTGATTGAATTAGCTCTCACACCAATATTTGCGTCTCGAGCCTTTGCATTGAGGGCTATCTGAAAACGGCTGTGGCGCTGAAGTTGCCTGTGAATGTGGAGTTGGTGGCATGTGAAACCCGCATGTGGAGCATTCGTTTGTGTGGGATGCTCACCAAGCTGCATTTCAGTCCTAGGCACTCAAAGGGCACTAAGCATAGAGTGTGAAAACTGAGTTTCCTTGAGAGCTGCTTGGAAGCCTGATGGTGTGTGAAGTTAGTGAGCGAAATGGAGTTGTTCTCCCACAAGAACCACTCGGCTGATCCTTCTTCAATATGCTCTTCACCAACATGCAGTGTTTCCTTGATTGAATTAGCTCTCACACCAATATTTGCGTCTAGAGCCTTTGCATTGAGGGCCATCTGAAAACGGCTGTGGTGCTGAAGTTGCCTGTGAATGTGGAATTGGTGGCATGTGAAACCCGCATGTGGAGCATTCGTTTGTGTGGGATGCTCTGCTAGGTTCATTGCCAGATAATGCACTCAAAGGGCACTAAGCATAGAGTGTGAAAACTGAGTTTCCTTGAGAGCTGCTTGGAAGCCTAATGGTGTGTGAAGTTAGTGAGCCAAATGGAGTTGTTCTCCCACAAGATCCACTCGGCTGATCCTTCTTCAATATGCCCTTCACCAACATGCAGTGTTTCCTTGATTGAATTAGCTCTCACACCAATATTTGCGTCTCGAGCCTTTGCATTGAGGGCTATCTGAAAACGGCTGTGGCGCTGAAGTTGCCTGTGAATGTGGAGTTGGTGGCATGTGAAACCCGCATGTGGAGCATTCGTTTGTGTGGGATGCTCTGCCAGGTTCATTGCCAGATAATGCACTCAAAGGGCACTAAGCATAGAGTGTGAAAACTGAGTTTCCTTGAGAGCTGCTTGGAAGCCTGATGGTGTGTGAAGTTAGTGAGCCAAATGGAGTTGTTCTCCCACAAGAACCACTCGGCTGATCCTTCTTCAATATGCCCTTCACCAACATGCAGTGTTTCCTTGATTGAATTAGCTCTCACACCAATATTTGCGTCTAGAGCCTTTGCATTGAGGGCTATCTGAAAACGGCTGTGGCGCTGAAGTTGCCTGTGAATGTGGAGTTGGTGGCATGTGAAACCCGCATGTGGAGCATTCTTTTGTGTGGGATGCTCTACCAGGTTCATTCCTAGATAATGCACTCAAAGGGCACTAAGCATAGAGTGTGAAAACTGAGTTTCCTTGAGAGCTGCTTGGAAGCCTGATGGTGTGTGAAGTTAGTGAGCCAAATGGAGTTGTTCTCCCACAAGAACCACTCGGCTGATCCTTCTTCAATATGCCCTTCACCAACATGCAGTGTTTCCTTGATTGAATTAGCTCTCACACCAATATTTGCGTCTCGAGCCTTTGCATTGAGGGCTATCTGAAAAAGGCTGTGGCGCTGAAGTTGCCTGTGAATGTGGAGTTGGTGGCATGTGAAACCCGCATGTGGAGCATTCGTTTGTGTGGGATGCTCACCAAGCTTCATTTCAGTCCTAGGCACTCAAAGGGCAGTAAGCATAGAGTGTGAAAACTGAGTTTCCTTGAGAGCTGCTTGGAAGCCTGATGGTGTGTGAAGTTAGTGAGCCAAATGGAGTTGTTCTCCCACAAGAACCACTCGGCTGATCCTTCTTCAATATGCCCTTCACCAACATGCAGTGTTTCCTTGATTGAATTAGCTCTCACACCAATATTTGCGTCTCCAGCCTTTGCATTGAGGGCTATCTGAAAACGGTTGTGGCGCTGAAGTTGCCTAAGAATGTGGAGTTGGTGGCATGTGAAACCCGCATGTGGAGCATTCTTTTGTGTGGGATGCTCTACCAGGTTCATTCCTAGATAATGCACTCAAAGGGCACTAAGAATAGAGTGTGAAAACTGAGTTTCCTTGAGAGCTGCTTGGAAGCCTGATGGTGTGTGAAGTTAGTGAGCCAAATGGAGTTGTTCTCCCACAAGAACCACTCGGCTGATCCTTCTTCAATATGCCCTTCACCAACATGCAGTGTTTCCTTGATTGAATTAGCTCTCACACCAATATTTGCGTCTAGAGCCTTTGCATTGAGGGCTATCTGAAAACGGCTGTGGCGCTGAAGTTGCCTGTGAATGTGGAGTTGGTGGCATGTGAAACCCGCATGTGGAGCATTCGTTTGTGTGGGATGCTCACCAAGCTTCATTTCAGTCCTAGGCACTCAAAGGGCACTAAGCATAGAGTGTGAAAACTGAGTTTCCTTGAGAGCTGCTTGGAAGCCTGATGGTGTGTGAAGTTAGTGAGCCAAATGGAGTTGTTCTCCACAAGAACCACTCGGCTGATCCTTCTTCAATATGCCCTTCACCAACATGCAGTGTTTCCTTGATTGAATTAGCTCTCACACCAATATTTGCGTCTAGAGCCTTTGCATTGAGGGCTATCTGAAAACAGCTGTGGCGCTGAAGTTGCCTGTGAATGTGGAGTTGGTGGCATGTGAAACCCGCATGTGGAGCATTCGTTTGTGTGGGATGCTCTGCCAGGTTCATTCCTAGATAATGCACTCAAAGAGCACTAAGCATAGAGTGTGAAAACTGAGTTTCCTTGAGAGCTGCTTGGAAGCCTGATGGTGTGTGAAGCTAGTGAGCGAAATGGAGTTGTTCTCCACAAGAACCACTCGGCTGATCCTTCTTCAATATGCTCTTCACCAACATGCAGTGTTTCCTTGATTGAATTAGCTCTCACACCAATATTTGCGTCTCCAGCCTTTGCATTGAGGGCTATCTGAAACGTCTGTGGCGCTGAAGTTGCCTGAGAATGTGGAATTGGTGGCATGTGAAACCCGCATGTGGAGCATTCGTTTGTGTGGGATGCTCTGCCAGGTTCATTGCCAGATAATGCACTCAAAGGGCACTAAGCATAGAGTGTGAAAACTGAGTTTCCTTGAGAGCTGCTTGGAAGCCTAATGGTGTGTGAAGTTAGTGAGCCCAATGGAGTTGTTCTCCCACAAGAACCACTCGGCTGATCCTTCTTCAATATGCCCTTCACCAACATGCAGTGTTTCCTTGATTGAATTAGCTCTCACACCAATATTTGCGTCTAGAGCCTTTGCATTGAGGGCTATCTGAAAACGGCTGTGGCGCTGAAGTTGCCTGTGAATGTGGAGTTGGTGGCATGTGAAACCCGCATGTGAGCATTCGTTTGTGTGGGATGCTCAACAAGCTTCATTTCAGTCCTAGGCACTCAAAGGGCACTAAGCATAGAGTGTGAAAACTGAGTTTCCTTGAGAGCTGCTTGGAAGCCTGATGGTGTGTGAAGTTAGTGAGCCAAATGGAGTTGTTCTCCCACAAGAACCACTCGGCTGATCCTTCTTCAATATGCCCTTCACCAACATGCAGTGTTTCCTTGATTGAATTAGCTCTCACACCAATATTTGCGTCTAGAGCCTTTGCATTGAGGGCTATCTGAAAACGGCTGTGGCGCTGAAGTTGCCTGTGAATGTGGAGTTGGTGGCATGTGAAACCCGCATGTGGAGCATTCGTTTGTGTGGGATGCTCACCAAGCTTCATTTCAGTCCTAGGCACTCAAAGGGCACTAAGCATAGAGTGTGAAAACTGAGTTTCCTTGAGAGCTGCTTGGAAGCCTGATGGTGTGTGAAGTTAGTGAGCCAAATGGAGTTGTTCTCCCACAAGAACCACTCGGCTGATCCTTCTTCAATATGCCCTTCACCAACATGCAGTGTTTCCTTGATTGAATTAGCTCTCACACCAATATTTGCGTCTAGAGCCTTTGCATTGAGGGCTATCTGAAAACAGCTGTGGCGCTGAAGTTGCCTGTGAATGTGGAGTTGGTGGCATGTGAAACCCGCATGTGGAGCATTCGTTTGTGTGGGATGCTCTGCCAGGTTCATTCCTAGATAATGCACTCAAAGAGCACTAAGCATAGAGTGTGAAAACTGAGTTTCCTTGAGAGCTGCTTGGAAGCCTGATGGTGTGTGAAGCTAGTGAGCGAAATGGAGTTGTTCTCCCACAAGAACCACTCGGCTGATCCTTCTTCAATATGCTCTTCACCAACATGCAGTGTTTCCTTGATTGAATTAGCTCTCACACCAATATTTGCGTCTCCAGCCTTTGCATTGAGGGCTATCTGAAAACGTCTGTGGCGCTGAAGTTGCCTGAGAATGTGGAATTGGTGGCATGTGAAACCCGCATGTGGAGCATTCGTTTGTGTGGGATGCTCTGCCAGGTTCATTGCCAGATAATGCACTCAAAGGGCACTAAGCATAGAGTGTGAAAACTGAGTTTCCTTGAGAGCTGCTTGGAAGCCTAATGGTGTGTGAAGTTAGTGAGCCCAATGGAGTTGTTCTCCCACAAGAACCACTCGGCTGATCCTTCTTCAATATGCCCTTCACCAACATGCAGTGTTTCCTTGATTGAATTAGCTCTCACACCAATATTTGCGTCTAGAGCCTTTGCATTGAGGGCTATCTGAAAACGGCTGTGGCGCTGAAGTTGCCTGTGAATGTGGAGTTGGTGGCATGTGAAACCCGCATGTGGAGCATTCGTTGTGTGGGATGCTCAACAAGCTTCATTTCAGTCTAGGCACTCAAAGGGCACTAAGCATAGAGTGTGAAAACTGAGTTTCCTTGAGAGCTGCTTGGAAGCCTGATGGTGTGTGAAGTTAGTGAGCCAAATGGAGTTGTTCTCCCACAAGAACCACTCGGCTGATCCTTCTTCAATATGCCCTTCACCAACATGCAGTGTTTCCTTGATTGAATTAGCTCTCACACCAATATTTGCGTGTAGAGCCTTTGCATTGAGGGCTATCTGAAAACGGCTGTGGCGCTGAAGTTGCCTGTGAATGTGGAGTTGGTGGCATGTGAAACCCGCATGTGGAGCATTCGTTTGTGTGGGATGCTCTGCCAGGTTCATTCCTAGATAATGCACTCAAAGAGCACTAAGCATAGAGTGTGAAAACTGAGTTTCCTTGAGAGCTGCTTGGAAGCCTGATGGTGTGTGAAGTTAGTGAGCCAAATGGTGTTGTTCTCCCACAAGAACCACTCGGCTGATCCTTCTTCAATATGCCCTTCACGAACATGCAGTGTTTCCTTGATTGAATTAGCTCTCACACCAATATTTGCGTCTAGAGCCTTTGCATTGAGGGCTATCTGAAAACGGCTGTGGCGCTGAAGTTGCCTGAGAATGTGGAGTTGGTGGCATGTGAAACCGCATGTGGAGCATTCGTTTGTGTGGGATGCTCTGCCAGGTTCCTTGCTAGATAATGCACTCAAAGGGCACTAAGCATAGAGTGTGAAAACTGAGTTTCCTTGAGAGCTGCTTGGAAGCCTGATGGTGTGTGAAGTTAGTGAGCCAAATGGAGTTGTTCTCCCACAACAACCACTCGGCTGATCCTTCTTCAATATGCCCTTCACCAACATGCAGTGTTTCCTTGATTGAATTAGCTCTCACACCAATATTTGCGTGTGGAGCCTTTGCATTGAGGGCTATCTGAAAACGGCTGTGGCGCTGAAGTTGCCTGTGAATGTGGAGTTGGTGGCATGTGAAACCCGCATGTGGAGCATTCGTTTGTGTGGGATGCTCTGCCAGGTTCATTCCTAGATAATGCACTCAAAGAGCACTAAGCATAGAGTGTGAAAACTGAGTTTCCTTGAGAGCTGCTTGGAAGCCTGATGGTGTGTGAAGTTAGTGAGCCAAATGGTGTTGTTTCTCCCACAAGAACCACTCGGCTGATCCTTCTTCAATATGCCCTTCACGAACATGCAGTGTTTCCTTGATTGAATTAGCTCTCACACCAATATTTGCGTCTAGAGCCTTTGCATTGAGGGCTATCTGAAAACGGCTGTGGCGCTGAAGTTGCCTGAGAATGTGGAGTTGGTGGCATGTGAAACCCGCATGTGGAGCATTCGTTTGTGTGGGATGCTCTGCCAGGTTCCTTGCTAGATAATGCACTCAAAGGGCACTAAGCATAGAGTGTGAAAACTGAGTTTCCTTGAGAGCTGCTTGGAAGCCTGATGGTGTGTGAAGTTAGTGAGCCAAATGAGTTGTTCTCCCACAACAACCACTCGGCTGATCCTTCTTCAATATGCCCTTCACCAACATGCAGTGTTTCCTTGATTGAATTAGCTCTCACACCAATATTTGCGTGTAGAGCCTTTGCATTGAGGGCTATCTGAAAACGGCTGTGGCGCTGAAGTTGCCTGAGAATGTGGAGTTGGTGGCATGTGAAACCCGCATGTGGAGCATTCGTTTGTGTGTGATGCTCTACCAGGTTAATTGCTAGATAATGCACTCAAAGGGCACTAAGCATAGAGTGTGAAAACTGAGTTTCCTTGAGAGCTGCTTGGAAGCCTGATGGTGTGTGAAATTAGTGAGCCAAATGGAGTTGTTCTCCCACAAGAACCACTCGCTGATCCTTCTTCAATATGCCCTTCACCAACATGCAGTGTTTCCTTGATTGAATTAGCTCTCACACCAATATTTGCGTGTAGAGCCTTTGCATTGAGGGCTATCTGAAAACGGCTGTGGCGCTGAAGTTGCCTGAGAATGTGGAGTTGGTGGCATGTGAAACCCGCATGTGGAGCATTCGTTTGTGTGCGATGCTCACCAAGCTTCATTTCAGTCCTAGGCACTCAAAGGGCACTAAGCATAGAGTGTGAAAACTGAGTTTCCTTGAGAGCTGCTTGGAAGCCTGATGGTGTGTGAAGTTAGTGAGCCAAATGGAGTTGTTCTCCCACAAGAACCACTCGGCTGATCCTTCTTCAATATGCCCTTCACCAACATGCAGTGTTTCCTTGATTGAATTAGCTCTCACACCAATATTTGCGTCTAGAGCCTTTGCATTGAGGGCTATCTGAAAACGGCTGTGGCGCTGAAGTTGCCTGAGAATGTGGAGTTGGTGGCATAGTTGGTGGCATGTGAAACCCGCATGTGGAGCATTCGTTTGTGTGCGATGCTCACCAAGCTTCATTTCAGTCCTAGGCACTCAAAGGGCACTAAGCATAGAGTGTGAAAACTGAGTTTCCTTGAGAGCTGCTTGGAAGCCTGATGGTGTGTGAAGTTAGTGAGCCAAATGGAGTTGTTCTCCCACAAGAACCACTCGGCTGATCCTTCTTCAATATGCCCTTCACCAACATGCAGTGTTTCCTTGATTGAATTAGCTCTCACACCAATATTTGCGTCTAGAGCCTTTGCATTGAGGGCTATCTGAAAACGGCTGTGGCGCTGAAGTTGCCTGTGAATGTGGAGTTGGTGGCATGTGAAACCCGCATGTGGAGCATTCATTTGTGTGGGATGCTCTACCAGGTTCATTCCTAGATAATGCACTCAAAGGGCACTAAGCATAGAGTGTGAAAACTGAGTTTCCTTGAGAGCTGCTTGGAAGCCTGATGGTGTGTGAAGTTAGTGAGCCAAATGGAGTTGTTCTCCCACAAGAACCACTCGGCTGATCCTTCTTCAATATGCCCTTCACCAACATGCAGTGTTTCCTTGATTGAATTAGCTCTCACACCAATATTTGCGTCTAGAGCCTTTGCATTGAGGGCTATCTGAAAACGGCTGTGGCGCTGAAGTTGAATGTGAATGTGGAGTTGGTGGCATGTGAAACCCGCATGTGGAGCATTCATTTGTGTGGGATGCTCTACCAGGTTCATTCCTAGATAATGCACTCAAAGGGCACTAAGCATAGAGTGTGAAAACTGAGTTTCCTTGAGAGCTGCTTGGAAGCCTGATGGTGTGTGAAGTTAGTGAGCGAAATGGAGTTGTTCTCCCACAAGAACCACTCGGCTGATCCTTCTTCAATATGCCCTTCACCAACATGCAGTGTTTCCTTGATTGAATTAGCTCTCACACCAATATTTGCGTCTAGAGCCTTTGCATTGAGGGCTATCTGAAAACGGCTGTGGCGCTGAAGTTGCCTGTGAATGTGGAGTTGGTGGCATGTGAAACCCGCATGTGGAGCATTCGTTTGTGTGGGATGCTCACCAAGCTTCATTTCAGTCCTAGGTACTCAAAGGGCACTAAGCATAGAGTGTGAAAACTGAGTTTCCTTGAGAGCTGCTTGGAAGCCTGATGGTGTGTGAAGTTAGTGAGCGAAATGGAGTTGTTCTCCCACAAGAACCACTCGGCTGATCCTTCTTCAATATGCCCTTCACCAACATGCAGTGTTTCCTTGATTGAATTAGCTCTCACACCAATATTTGCGTCTAGAGCCTTTGCATTGAGGGCTATCTGAAAACGGCTGTGGCGCTGAAGTTGCCTGTGAATGTGGAGTTGGTGGCATGTGAAACCCGCATGTGGAGCATTCGTTTGTGTGGGATGCTCACCAAGCTTCATTTCAGTCCTAGGCACTCAAAGGGCACTAAGCATAGAGTGTGAAAACTGAGTTTCATTGAGAACTGCTTGGAAGCCTGATGGTGTGTGAAGTTAGTGAGCGAAATGGAGTTGTTCTCCCACAAGAACCACTCGGCTGATCCTTCTTCAATATGCTCTTCACCAACATGCAGTGTTTCCTTGATTGAATTAGCTCTCACACCAATATTTGCGTCTAGAGCCTTTGCATTGAGGGCTATCTGAAAACGGCTGTGGCGCTGAAGTTGCCTTTGAATGTGGAGTTGGTGGCATGTGAAACCCGCATGTGGAGCATTCGTTTGTGTGCGATGCTCACCAAGCTTCATTTCAGTCCTAGGCACTCAAAGGGCACTAAGCATAGAGTGTGAAAACTGAGTTTCCTTGAGAGCTGCTTGGAAGCCTGATGGTGTGTGAAGTTAGTGAGCCAAATGGTGTTGTTCTCCCACAAGAACCACTCGGCTGATCCTTCTTCAATACGCCCTTCACCAACATGCAGTGTTTCCTTGATTGAATTAGCTCTCACACCAATATTTGCGTCTAGAGCCTTTGCATTGAGGGCTATCTGAAAACGGCTATGGCGCTGAAGTTGCCTGAGAATGTGGAGTTGGTGGCATGTGAAACCCGCATGTGGAGCATTCGTTTGTGTGGGATGCTCTGCCAGGTTCATTCCTAGATAATGCACTCAAAGGGCACTAAGCATAGAGTGTGAAAACTGAGTTTCCTTGAGAGCTGCTTGGAAGCCTGATGGTGTGTGAAGTTAGTGAGCCAAATGGTGTTGTTCTCCCACAAGAACCACTCGGCTGATCCTTCTTCAATATGCCCTTCACCAACATGCATTGTTTCCTTGATTGAATTAGCTCTCACACCAATATTTGCGTCTAGAGCCTTTGCATTGAGGGCTATCTGAAAACGGCTATGGCGCTGAAGTTGCCTGAGAATGTGGAGTTGGTGGCATGTGAAACCCGCATGTGGAGCATTCGTTTGTGTGGGATGCTCTGCCAGGTTCATTCCTAGATAATGCACTCAAAGGGCACTAAGCATAGAGTGTGAAAACTGAGTTTCCTTGAGAGCTGCTTGGAAGCCTGATGGTGTGTGAAGTTAGTGAGCCAAATGGAGTTGTTCTCCCACAAGAACCACTCGGCTGATCCTTCTTCAATATGCCCTTCACCAACATGCAGTGTTTCCTTGATTGAATTAGCTCTCACACCAATATTTGCGTGTAGAGCCTTTGCATTGAGGGCTATCTGAAAACGGCTGTGGCGCTGAAGTTGCCTGTGAATGTGGAGTTGGTGGCATGTGAAACCCGCATGTGGAGCATTCGTTTGTGTGGGATGCTCACCAAGCTTCATTTCAGTCCTAGGCACTCAAAGGGCACTAAGCATAGAGTGTGAAAACTGAGTTTCCTTGAGAGCTGCTTGGAAGCCTGATGGTGTGTGAAGTTAGTGAGCCAAATGGAGTTGTTCTCCCACAAGAACCACTCAGCTGATCCTTCTTCAATATGCCCTTCACCAACATGCAGTGTTTCCTTGATTGAATTAGCTCTCACACCAATATTTGCGTGTAGAGCCTTTGCATTGAGGGCTATCTGAAAACGGCTGTGGCGCTGAAGTTGCCTGAGAATGTGGAGTTGGTGGCATGTGAAACCCGCATGTGGAGCATTCGTTTGTGTGCGATGCTCACCAAGCTTCATTTCAGTCCTAGGCACTCAAAGGGCACTAAGCATAGAGTGTGAAAACTGAGTTTCCTTGAGAGCTGCTTGGAAGCCTGATGGTGTGTGAAGTTAGTGAGCCAAATGGAGTTGTTCTCCCACAAGAACCACTCGGCTGATCCTTCTTCAATATGCCCTTCACCAACATGCAGTGTTTCCTTGATTGAATTAGCTCTCACACCAATATTTGCGTCTAGAGCCTTTGCATTGAGGGCTATCTGAAAACGGCTGTGGCGCTGAAGTTGCCTGAGAATGTGGAGTTGGTGGCATGTGAAACCCGCATGTGGAGCATTCGTTTGTGTGCGATGCTCACCAAGCTTCATTTCAGTCCTAGGCACTCAAAGGGAACTAAGCATAGAGTGTGAAAACTGAGTTTCCTTGAGAGCTGCTTGGAAGCCTGATGGTGTGTGAAGTTAGTGAGCCAAATGGAGTTGTTCTCCCACAAGAACCACTCGGCTGATCCTTCTTCAATATGCCCTTCACCAACATGCAGTGTTTCCTTGATTGAATTAGCTCTCACACCAATATTTGCGTGTAGAGCCTTTGCATTGAGGGCTATCTGAAAACGGCTGTGGCACTGAAGTTGCCTGTGAATGTGGAGTTGGTGGCATGTGAAACCCGCATGTGCAGCATTCGTTTGTGTGGGATGCTCACCAAGCTTCATTTCAGTCCTAGGTACTCAAAGGGCACTAAGCATAGAGTGTGAAAACTGAGTTTCCTTGAGAGCTGCTTGGAAGCCTGATGGTGTGTGAAGTTAGTGAGCCAAATGGAGTTGTTCTCCCACAAGAACCACTCGGCTGATCCTTCTTCAATATGCCCTTCACCAACATGCAGTGTTTCCTTGATTGAATTAGCTCTCACACCAATATTTGCGTCTAGAGCCTTTGCATTGAGGGCTATCTGAAAACGGCTGTGGCGCTGAAGTTGCCTGTGAATGTGGAGTTGGTGGCATGTGAAACCCGCATGTGGAGCATTCGTTTGTGTGGGATGCTCACCAAGCTTCATTTCAGTCCTAGGCACTCAAAGGGCACTAAGCATAGAGTGTGAAAACTGAGTTTCCTTGAGAGCTGCTTGGAAGCCTGATGGTGTGTGAAGTTAGTGAGCCAAATGGAGTTGTTCTCCCACAAGAACCACTCGGCTGATCCTTCTTCAATATGCTCTTCACCAACATGCAGTGTTTCCTTGATTGAATTAGCTCTCACACCAATATTTGCGTCTAGAGCCTTTGCATTGAGGGCTATCTGAAAACGGCTGTGGCGCGGAAGTTGCCTGTGAATGTGGAGTTGGTGGCATGTGAAACCCGCATGTGGAGCATTCGTTTGTGTGGGATGCTCACCAAGCTTCATTTCAGTCCTAGGCACTCAAAGGGCACTAAGCATAGAGTGTGAAAACTGAGTTTCCTTGAGAGCTGCTTGGAAGCCTGATGGTGTGTGAAGTTAGTGAGCCAAATGGTGTTGTTCTCCCACAAGAACCACTCGGCTGATCCTTCTTCAATACGCCCTTCACCAACATGCAGTGTTTCCTTGATTGAATTAGCTCTCACACCAATATTTGCGTCTAGAGCCTTTGCATTGAGGGCTATCTGAAAACGGCTATGGCGCTGAAGTTGCCTGAGAATGTGGAGTTGGTGGCATGTGAAACCCGCATGTGGAGCATTCGTTTGTGTGGGATGCTCTGCCAGGTTCATTCCTAGATAATGCACTCAAAGGGCACTAAGCATAGAGTGTGAAACCTGAGTTTCCTTGAGAGCTGCTTGGAAGCCTGATGGTGTGTGAAGTTAGTGAGCCAAATGGAGTTGTTCTCCCACAAGAACCACTCGGCTAATCCTTCTTCAATATGCCCTTCACCAACATGCAGTGTTTCCTTGATTGAATTAGCTCTCACACCAATATTTGCGTCTAGAGCCTTTGCATTGAGGGCTATCTGAAAACGGCTGTGGCGCTGAAGTTGCCTGTGAATGTGGAGTTGGTGGCATGTGAAACCCGCATGTGGAGCATTCGTTTGTGTGTGATGCTCTACCAGGTTCATTGCTAGATAATGTACTCAAAGGGCACTAAGCATAGAGTGTGAAAACTGAGTTTCCTTGAGAGCTGCTTGGAAGCCTGATGGTGTGTGAAGTTAGTGAGCGAAATGGAGTTGTTCTCCCACAAGAACCACTCGGCTGATCCTTCTTCAATATGCCCTTCACCAACATGCAGTGTTTCCTTGATTGAATTAGCTCTCACACCAATATTTGCGTCTAGAGCCTTTGCATTGAGGGCTATCTGAAAACGGTTGTGGCGCTGAAGTTGCCTGTGAATGTGGAGTTGGTGGCATGTGAAACCCGCATGTGGAGCATTCGTTTGTGTGGGATGCTCTGCCAGGTTCATTCCTAGATAATGCACTCAAAGGGCACTAAGCATAGAGTGTGAAAACTGAGTTTCCTTGAGAGCTGCTTGGAAGCCTGATGGTGTGTGAAGTTAGTGAGCCAAATGGAGTTGTTCTCCCATAAGAACCACTCGGCTGATCCTTCTTCAATATGCCCTTCACCAACATGCAGTGTTTCCTTGATTGAATTAGCTCTCACACCAATATTTGCGTCTAGAGCCTTTGCATTGAGGGCTATCTGAAAACGGTTGTGGCGCTGAAGTTGCCTGTGAATGTGGAGTTGGTGGCATGTGAAACCCGCATGTGGAGCATTCGTTTGTGTGTGATGCTCTACCAGGTTCATTGCTAGAAAATGCACTCAAAGGGCACTAAGCATAGAGTGTGAAAACTGAGATTCCTTGAGAGCTGCTTGGAAGCCTGATGGTGTGTGAAGTTAGTGAGCCAAATGGAGTTGTTCTCCCACAAGAACCACTCGGCTGATCCTTCTTCAATATGCTCTTCACCAACATGCAGTGTTTCCTTGATTGAATTAGCTCTCACACCAATATTTGCGTGTAGAGCCTTTGCATTGAGGGCTATCTGAAAACGGCTGTGGCGCTGAAGTTGCCTGAGAATGTGGAGTTGGTGGCATGTGAAACCCGCATGTGGAGCATTCGTTTGTGTGGGATGCTCACCAAGCTTCATTTCAGTCCTAGGCACTCAAAGGGCAGTAAGCATAGAGTGTGAAAACTGAGTTTCCTTGAGAGCTGCTTGGAAGCCTGATGGTGTGTGAAGTTAGTGAGCCAAATGGAGTTGTTCTCCCACAAGAACCACTCGGCTGATCCTTCTTCAATATGCCCTTCACCAACATGCAGTGTTTCCTTGATTGAATTAGCTCTCACACCAATATTTGCGTCTAGAGCCTTTGCATTGAGGGCTATCTGAAAACGGCTGTGGCGCTGAAGTTGCCTGTGAATGTGGAGTTGGTGGCATGTGAAACCCGCATGTGGAGCACTCGTTTGTGAGCGATGCTCTACCAGGTTCATTCCTAGATAATGCACTCAAAGGGCACTAAGCATAGAGTGTGAAAACTGAGTTTCCTTGAGAGCTGCTTGGAAGCCTGATGGTGTGTGAAGTTAGTGAGCCAAATGGAGTTGTTCTCCCACAAGAACCACTCGGCTGATCCTTCTTCAATATGCCCTTCACCAACATGCAGTGTTTCCTTGATTGAATTAGCTCTCACACCAATATTTGCGTGTAGAGCCTTTGCATTGAGGGCTATCTGAAAACGGCTGTGGCGCTGAAGTTGCCTGTGAATGTGGAGTTGGTGGCATGTGAAACCCGCATGTGGAGCATTCGTTTGTGTGGGATGCTCACCAAGCTTCATTTCAGTCCTAGGCACTCAAAGGGCACTAAGCATAGAGTGTGAAAACTGAGTTTCCTTGAGAGCTGCTTGGAAGCCTGATGGTGTGTGAAGTTAGTGAGCCAAATGGAGTTGTTCTCCCATAAGAACCACTCGGCTGATCCTTCTTCAATATGCCCTTCACCAACATGCAGTGTTTCCTTGATTGAATTAGCTCACACATCAATATTTGCGTCTAGAGCCTTTGCATTGAGGGCTATCTGAAAACGGCTGTGGCGCTGAAGTTGCCTGAGAATGTGGAGTTGGTGGCATGTGAAACCCGCATGTGGAGCATTCGTTTGTGTGCGATGCTCACCAAGCTTCATTTCAGTCCTAGGCACTCAAAGGGAACTAAGCATAGAGTGTGAAAACTGAGTTTCCTTGAGAGCTGCTTGGAAGCCTGATGGTGTGTGAAGTTAGTGAGCCAAATGGAGTTGTTCTCCCACAAGAACCACTCGGCTGATCCTTCTTCAATATGCCCTTCACCAACATGCAGTGTTTCCTTGATTGAATTAGCTCTCACATCAATATTTGCGTCTAGAGCCTTTGCATTGAGGGCTATCTGAAAACGGCTGTGGCGCTGAAGTTGCCTGAGAATGTGGAGTTGGTGGCATGTGAAACCCGCATGTGGAGCATTCGTTTGTGTGTGATGCTCTACCAGGTTAATTGCTAGATAATGCACTCAAAGGGCACTAAGCATAGAGTGTGAAAACTGAGTTTCCTTGAGAGCTGCTTGGAAGCCTGATGGTGTGTGAAGTTAGTGAGCGAAATGGAGTTGTTCTCCCACAAGAACCACTCGGCTGATCCTTCTTCAATATGCCCTTCACCAACATGCAGTGTTTCCTTGATTGAATTAGCTCTCACACCAATATTTGCGTCTAGAGCCTTTGCATTGAGGGCTATCTGAAAACGGCTGTGGCGCTGAAGTTGCCTGTGAATGTGGAGTTGGTGGCATGTGAAACCCGCATGTGGAGCATTCGTTTGTGTGGGATGCTCACCAAGCTTCATTTCAGTCCTAGGCACACAAAGGGCAGTAAGCATAGAGTGTGAAAACTGAGTTTCCTTGAGAGCTGCTTGGAAGCCTGATGGTGTGTGAAGTTAGTGAGCGAAATGGAGTTGTTCTCCCACAAGAACCAATCGGCTGATCCTTCTTCAATATGCTCTTCACCAACATGCAGTGTTTCCTTGATTGAATTAGCTCTCACACCAATATTTGCGTCTAGAGCCTTTGCATTGAGGGCTATCTGAAAACGGCTGTGGCGCTGAAGTTGCCTGTGAATGTGGAGTTGGTGGCATGTGAAACCCGCATGTGGAGCATTCGTTTGTGTGGGATGCTCACCAAGCTTCATTTCACTCCTAGGCACTCAAAGGGCACTAAGCATAGAGTGTGAAAACTGAGTTTCCTTGAGAGCTGCTTGGAAGCCTGATGGTGTGTGAAGTTAGTGAGCGAAATGGAGTTGTTCTCCCACAAGAACCAATCGGCTGATCCTTCTTCAATATGCTCTTCACCAACATGCAGTGTTTCCTTGATTGAATTAGCTCTCACACCAATATTTGCGTCTAGAGCCTTTGCATTGAGGGCTATCTGAAAACGATTGTGGCGCTGAAGTTGCCTGTGAATGTGGAGTTGGTGGCATGTGAAACCCGCATGTGGAGCATTCGTTTGTGTGGGATGCTCACCAAGCTTCATTTCACTCCTAGGCACTCAAAGGGCACTAAGCATAGAGTGTGAAAACTGAGTTTCCTTGAGAGCTGCTTGGAAGCCTGATGGTGTGTGAAGTTAGTGAGCCAAATGGAGTTGTTCTCCCACAAGAACCAATCGGCTGATCCTTCTTCAATATGCTCTTCACCAACATGCAGTGTTTCCTTGATTGAATTAGCTCTCACACCAATATTTGCGTCTAGAGCCTTTGCATTGAGGGCTATCTGAAAACGATTGTGGCGCTGAAGTTGCCTGAGAATGTGGAGTTGGTGGCATGTGAAACCCGCATGTGGAGCATTCGTTTGTGTGGGATGCTCTGCCAGGTTCATTCCCAGATAATGCACTCAAAGGGCACTAAGCATAGAGTGTGAAAACTGAGTTTCCTTGAGAGCTGCTTGGAAGCCTGATGGTGTGTGAAGTTAGTGAGCCAAATGGAGTTGTTCTCCCACAAGAACCACTCGGCTGATCCTTCTTCAATATGCCCTTCACCAACATGCAGTGTTTCCTTGATTGAATTAGCTCTCACACCAATATTTGCGTCTCGAGCCTTTGCATTGAGGGCTATCTGAAAACGGCTGTGGCGCTGAAGTTGCCTGTGAATGTGGAGTTGGTGGCATGTGAAACCCGCATGTGGAGCATTCGTTTGTGTGGGATGCTCACCAAGCTTAATTTCAGTCCTAGGCACTCAAAGGGCACTAAGCATAGAGTGTGAAAACTGAGTTTCCTTGAGAGCTGCTTGGAAGCCTGATGGTGTGTGAAGTTAGTGAGCCAAATGGAGTTGTTCTCCCACAAGAACCACTCGGCTGATCCTTCTTCAATATGCCCTTCACCAACATGCAGTGTTTCCTTGATTGAATTAGCTCTCACACCAATATTTGCGTCTAGAGCCTTTGCATTGAGGGCTATCTGAAAACGGCTGTGGCGCTGAAGTTGCCTGTGAATGTGGAGTTGGTGGCATGTGAAACCCGCATGTGGAGCATTCATTTGTGTGGGATGCTCTACCAGGTTCATTCCTAGATAATGCACTCAAAGGGCACTAAGCATAGAGTGTGAAAACTGAGTTTCCTTGAGAGCTGCTTGGAAGCCTGATGGTGTGTGAAGTTAGTGAGCCAAATGGAGTTGTTCTCCCACAAGAACCACTCGGCTGATCCTTCTTCAATATGCCCTTCACCAACATGCAGTGTTTCCTTGATTGAATTAGCTCTCACACCAATATTTGCGTCTAGAGCCTTTGCATTGAGGGCTATCTGAAAACGGCTGTGGCGCTGAAGTTGCCTTTGAATGTGGAGTTGGTGGCATGTGAAACCCGCATGTGGAGCATTCGTTTGTGTGGGATGCTCACCAAGCTTCATTTCAGTCCTAGGTACTCAAAGGGCACTAAGCATAGAGTGTGAAAACTGAGTTTCCTTGAGAGCTGCTTGGAAGCCTGATGGTGTGTGAAGTTAGTGAGCGAAATGGAGTTGTTCTCCCACAAGAACCAATCGGCTGATCCTTCTTCAATATGCTCTTCACCAACATGCAGTGTTTCCTTGATTGAATTAGCTCTCACACCAATATTTGCGTCTAGAGCCTTTGCATTGAGGGCTATCTGAAAACGGCTGTGGCGCTGAAGTTGCCTGTGAATGTGGAGTTGGTGGCATGTGAAACCCGCATGTGGAGCATTCGTTTGTGTGGGATGCTCACCAAGCTTCATTTCAGTCCTAGGCACTCAAAGGGCACTAAGCATAGAGTGTGAAAACTGAGTTTCCTTGAGAGCTGCTTGGAAGCCTGATGGTGTGTGAAGTTAGTGAGCCAAATGGAGTTGTTCTCCCACAAGAACCAATCGGCTGATCCTTCTTCAATATGCTCTTCACCAACATGCAGTGTTTCCTTGATTGAATTAGCTCTCACACCAATATTTGCGTCTAGAGCCTTTGCATTGAGGGCTATCTGAAAACGATTGTGGCGCTGAAGTTGCCTTTGAATGTGGAGTTGGTGGCATGTGAAACCCGCATGTGGAGCATTCGTTTGTGTGGGATGCTCACCAAGCTTCATTTCACTCCTAGGCACTCAAAGGGCACTAAGCATAGAGTGTGAAAACTGAGTTTCCTTGAGAGCTGCTTGGAAGCCTGATGGTGTGTGAAGTTAGTGAGCCAAATGGTGTTGTTCTCCCACAAGAACCACTCGGCTGATCCTTCTTCAATACGCCCTTCACCAACATGCAGTGTTTCCTTGATTGAATTAGCTCTCACACCAATATTTGCGTCTAGAGCCTTTGCATTGAGGGCTATCTGAAAACGGCTATGGCGCTGAAGTTGCCTGAGAATGTGGAGTTGGTGGCATGTGAAACCCGCATGTGGAGCATTCGTTTGTGTGGGATGCTCTGCCAGGTTCATTCCTAGATAATGCACTCAAAGGGCACTAAGCATAGAGTGTGAAAACTGAGTTTCCTTGAGAGCTGCTTGGAAGCCTGATGGTGTGTGAAGTTAGTGAGCCAAATGGAGTTGTTCTCCCACAAGAACCACTCGGCTGATCCTTCTTCAATATGCCCTTCACCAACATGCAGTGTTTCCTTGATTGAATTAGCTCTCACACCAATATTTGCGTCTCGAGCCTTTGCATTGAGGGCTATCTGAAAACGGCTGTGGCGCTGAAGTTGCCTGTGAATGTGGAGTTGGTGGCATGTGAAACCCGCATGTGGAGCATTCGTTTGTGTGGGATGCTCTACCAGGTTCATTGCTAGATAATGTACTCAAAGGGCACTAAGCATAGAGTGTGAAAACTGAGTTCCTTGAGAGCTGCTTGGAAGCCTGATGGTGTGTGAAGTTAGTGAGCCAAATGGAGTTGTTCTCCCACAAGAACCACTCGGCTGATCCTTCTTCAATATGCCCTTCACCAACATGCAGTGTTTCCTTGATTGAATTAGCTCTCACACCAATATTTGCGTCTAGAGCCTTTGCATTGAGGGCTATCTGAAAACGGCTATGGCGCTGAAGTTGCCTGTGAATGTGGAGTTGGTGGCATGTGAAACCCGCATGTGGAGCATTCGTTTGTGTGGGATGCTCTGCCAGGTTCATTCCTAGATAATGCACTCAAAGGGCACTAAGCATAGAGTGTGAAAACTGAGTTTCCTTGAGAGCTGCTTGGAAGCCTGATGGTGTGTGAAGTTAGTGAGCGAAATGGAGTTGTTCTCCCATAAGAACCACTCGGCTGATCCTTCTTCAATATGCCCTTCACCAACATGCAGTGTTTCCTTGATTGAATTAGCTCTCACACCAATATTTGCGTCTAGAGCCTTTGCATTGAGGGCTATCTGAAAACGGTTGTGGCGCTGAAGTTGCCTGTGAATGTGGAGTTGGTGGCATGTGAAACCCGCATGTTGAGCATTCGTTTGTGTGTGATGCTCTACCAGGTTCATTGCTAGAAAATGCACTCAAAGGGCACTAAGCATAGAGTGTGAAAACTGAGATTCCTTGAGAGCTGCTTGGAAGCCTGATGGTGTGTGAAGTTAGTGAGCCAAATGGAGTTGTTCTCCCACAAGAACCACTCGGCTGATCCTTCTTCAATATGCCCTTCACCAACATGCAGTGTTTCCTTGATTGAATTAGCTCTCACACCAATATTTGCGTGTCGAGCCTTTGCATTGAGGGCTATCTGAAAACGGCTGTGGCGCTGAAGTTGCCTGAGAATGTGGAGTTGGTGGCATGTGAAACCCGCATGTGGAGCATTCGTTTGTGTGGGATGCTCACCAAGCTTCATTTCAGTCCTAGGCACTCAAAGGGCAGTAAGCATAGAGTGTGAAAACTGAGTTTCCTTGAGAGCTGCTTGGAAGCCTGATGGTGTGTGAAGTTAGTGAGCCAAATGGAGTTGTTCTCCCACAAGAACCAACTCGGCTGATCCTTCTTTCAATATGCCCTTCACCAACAATGCAGTGTTTCCTTGATTGAATTAGCTCTCACACCAATATTTGCGTCTAGAGCCTTTGCATTGATGGCTATCTGAAAACGGTTGTGGCACTGAAGTTGCCTGTGAATGTGGAGTTGGTGGCATGTGAAACCCGCATGTGGAGCATTCGTTTGTGTGCGATGCTCTACCAGGTTTCATTCCTAGATAATGCACTCAAAGGGCACTAAGCATAGAGTGTGAAAACTGAGTTTCCTTGAGAGCTGCTTGGAAGCCTGATGGTGTGTGAAGTTAGTGAGCCAAATGGAGTTGTTCTCGCCACAAGAACCCACTCGGCTGATCCTTCCTTCAATATGCCCTTCACCAACATGCAGTGTTTGCTTGATTTGAATTAGCTCTCACACCAATATTTGCGTCTCGAGCCTTTGCATTGAGGGCTATCTGAAAAACGGTTGTGGCGCTGAAGTTGCCTGTGAATGTGGAGTTGGGTGGCATGTGAAACCCGCATGTGGAGGCATTCGTTTGTGTGGGATGCTCACCTAAGCTTCATTTCAGTCCTAGGCACTCAAAGGGGCACTAACATAGAGTGTGAAAACTG
The DNA here is from genome assembly GCF_030435755.1 of Ochotona princeps. Classification (NCBI taxonomy): domain Eukaryota; kingdom Metazoa; phylum Chordata; class Mammalia; order Lagomorpha; family Ochotonidae; genus Ochotona; species Ochotona princeps. The sequence continues at coordinate 513,338 of NW_026699444.1, forward strand.
AGTTTCCTTGAGAGCTGCTTGGAAGCCTGATGGTGTGTGAAGTTAGTGAGCCAAATGGAGTTTGTTCTCCCATAAGAACCAACTCGGCTGATCCTTCTTCAATATGCCCTTCACCCAACATGCAGTGTTTCCTTGATTGAATTAGCTCTCACATCAATATTTGCGTCTAGAGCCTTTGCATTGAGGGCTATCTGAAAACGGCTGTGGCGCTGAAGTTGCCTGAGGAATGTGGAGTTGGTGGCATGTGAAACCCGCATGTGGAGCATTCGCTTTGTGTGGGATGCTCACCAAGCTTCATTTCAGTCCTAGGCACTCAAAGGGAACTAAGGCATAGAGTGTGAAAACTGAGTTTCCTTGAGAGCTGCTTGGAAGCCTGATGGTGTGTGAAGTTAGTGAGCGAAATGGAGTTGTTCTCCCACAAGAACCACTCCGGCTGATCCTTCTTCAATATGCCCTCTCCACCAACATGCAGTGTTTCCTTGATTGAATTAGCTCTCACACCAATATTTGCGTCTAGAGCCCTTTGCATTGAGGGCTATCTGAAAACGGTTGTGGCGCTGAAGTTGCCTGTGAATGTGGAGTTGGTGGCATGTGAAACCCGCATGTGGAGCATTCGTTTGTGTGCGATGCTCTACCAGGTTCATTCCTAGATAATGCACTCAAAGGGCACTAAGCATAGAGTGTGAAAAACTGAGTTTCCTTGAGAGCTGCTTGGAAGCCTGATGGTGTGTGAAGTTAGTGAGCCAAATGGAGTTTGTTCTCCCATAAGAACCACTCGGCTGATCCTTCTTCAATATGCCCTTCACCAACATGCAGTGTTTCCTTGATTGAATTAGCTCTCACACCAATATTTGCGTCTAGAGCCTTTGCATTGAGGGCTATCTGAAAACGGCTGTGGCGGCTGAAGTTGCCTGAGAATGTGGAGTTGGTGGCATGTGAAACCCGCATGTGGAGCATTCGTTTGTGTGCGATGCTCACCAAGCTTCATTTCAGTCCTAGGCACTCAAAAGGGAACTAAGCATAGAGTGTGAAAACTGAGTTTCCTTGAGAGCTGCTTGGAAGCTCTGATGGTGTGTGAAGTTAGTGAGGCCAAATGGAGTTGTTCTCCCATAAGAACCACTCGGCTGATCCTTCTTCAATATGCCCTTCACCAACATGCAGTGTTTCCTTGATTGAATTAGCTCTCACACCAATATTTGCGTCTAGAGCCTTTGCATTGAGGGCTATCTGAAAACATCTGTGGCGCTGAAGTTGCCTGTGAATGTGGAGTTGGTGGCATGTGAAACCCGCATGTGGAGCATTCGTTTGTGTGGGATGCTCTACCAGGTTCATTCCTAGATAATGCACTCAAAGGGCACTAAGCATAGAGTGTGAAAACTGAGTTTCCTTGAGAGCTGCTTGGAAGCCTGATGGTGTGTGAAGTTAGTGAGCCAAATGGAGTTGTTCTCCCACAAGAACCACTCGGCTGATCCTTCTTCAATATGCCCTTCACCAACATGCAGTGTTTCCTTGATTGAATTAGCTCTCACACCAATATTTGCGTCTAGAGCCTTTGCATTGAGGGCTATCTGAAAAGGGCTGTGGCGCTGAAGTTGCCTGAGAATGTGGAGTTGGTGGCATGTGAAACCCGCATGTGGAGCATTCGTTTGTGTGGGATGCTCACCAAGCTTCATTTCAGTCCTAGGCACTCAAAGGGCACTAAGCATAGAGTGTGAAAACTGAGTTTCCTTGAGAGCTGCTTGGAAGCCTGATGGTGTGTGAAGTTAGTGAGCCAAATGGAGTTGTTCTCCCACAAGAACCACTCGGCTGATCCTTCTTCAATATGCCCTTCACCAACATGCAGTGTTTCCTTGATTGAATTAGCTCTCACACCAATATTTGCCTGTAGAGCCTTTGCATTGAGGGCTATCTGAAAACGGTTGTGGCGCTGAAGTTGCCTGTGAATGTGGAGTTGGTGGCATGTGAAACCCGCATGTGGAGCATTCGTTTGTGTGGGATGCTCACCAAGCTTCATTTCAGTCCTAGGCACTCAAAGGGCACTAACATAGAGTGTGAAAACTGAGTTTCCTTGAGAGCTGCTTGGAAGCCTGATGGTGTGTGAAGTTAGTGAGCCAAATGGAGTTGTTCTCCCATAAGAACCACTCGGCTGATCCTTCTTCAATATGCCCTTCACCAACATGCAGTGTTTCCTTGATTGAATTAGCTCTCACATCAATATTTGCGTCTAGAGCCTTTGCATTGAGGGCTATCTGAAAACGGCTGTGGCGCTGAAGTTGCCTGAGAATGTGGAGTTGGTGGCATGTGAAACTCGCATGTGGAGCATTCGTTTGTGTGGGATGCTCACCAAGCTTCATTTCAGTCCTAGGCACTCAAAGGGAACTAAGCATAGAGTGTAAAAACTGAGTTTCCTTGAGAGCTGCTTGGAAGCCTGATGGTGTGTGAAGTTAGTGAGCGAAATGGAGTTGTTCTCCCACAAGAACCACTCGGCTGATCCTTCTTCAATATGCCCTTCACCAACATGCAGTGTTTCCTTGATTGAATTAGCTCTCACACCAATATTTGCGTCTAGAGCCTTTGCATTGAGGGCTATCTGAAAACGGTTGTGGCGCTGAAGTTGCCTGTGAATGTGGAGTTGGTGGCATGTGAAACCCGCATGTGGAGCATTCGTTTGTGTGCGATGCTCTACCAGGTTCATTCCTAGATAATGCACTCAAAGGGCACTAAGCATAGAGTGTGAAAACTGAGTTTCCTTGAGAGCTGCTTGGAAGCCTGATGGTGTGTGAAGTTAGTGAGCCAAATGGAGTTGTTCTCCCATAAGAACCACTCGGCTGATCCTTCTTCAATATGCCCTTCACCAACATGCAGTGTTTCCTTGATTGAATTAGCTCTCACATCAATATTTGCGTCTAGAGCCTTTGCATTGAGGGCTATCTGAAAACGGCTGTGGCGCTGAAGTTGCCTGAGAATGTGGAGTTGGTGGCATGTGAAACCCGCATGTGGAGCATTCGTTTGTGTGCGATGCTCACCAAGCTTCATTTCAGTCCTAGGCACTCAAAGGGAACTAAGCATAGAGTGTGAAAACTGAGTTTCCTTGAGAGCTGCTTGGAAGCCTGATGGTGTGTGAAGTTAGTGAGCCAAATGGAGTTGTTCTCCCATAAGAACCACTCGGCTGATCCTTCTTCAATATGCCCTTCACCAACATGCAGTGTTTCCTTGATTGAATTAGCTCTCACACCAATATTTGCGTCTAGAGCCTTTGCATTGAGGGCTATCTGAAAACATCTGTGGCGCTGAAGTTGCCTGTGAATGTGGAGTTGGTGGCATGTGAAACCCGCATGTGGAGCATTCGTTTGTGTGGGATGCTCTACCAGGTTCATTCCTAGATAATGCACTCAAAGGGCACTAAGCATAGAGTGTGAAAACTGAGTTTCCTTGAGAGCTGCTTGGAAGCCTGATGGTGTGTGAAGTTAGTGAGCCAAATGGAGTTGTTCTCCCACAAGAACCACTCGGCTGATCCTTCTTCAATATGCCCTTCACCAACATGCAGTGTTTCCTTGATTGAATTAGCTCTCACACCAATATTTGCGTCTAGAGCCTTTGCATTGAGGGCTATCTGAAAACGGCTGTGGCGCTGAAGTTGCCTGAGAATGTGGAGTTGGTGGCATGTGAAACCCGCATGTGGAGCATTCGTTTGTGTGGGATGCTCACCAAGCTTCATTTCAGTCCTAGGCACTCAAAGGGCACTAAGCATAGAGTGTGAAAACTGAGTTTCCTTGAGAGCTGCTTGGAAGCCTGATGGTGTGTGAATTTAGTGAGCCAAATGGAGTTGTTCTCCCACAAGAACCACTCGGCTGATCCTTCTTCAATATGCCCTTCACCAACATGCAGTGTTTCCTTGATTGAATTAGCTCTCACACCAATATTTGCGTCTAGAGCCTTTGCATTGAGGGCTATCTGAAAACGGTTGTGGCGCTGAAGTTGCCTGTGAATGTGGAGTTGGTGGCATGTGAAACCCGCATGTGGAGCATTCGTTTGTGTGTGATGCTCTACCAGGTTAATTGCTAGATAATGCACTCAAAGGGCACTAAGCATAGAGTGTGAAAACTGAGTTTCCTTGAGAGCTGCTTGGAAGCCTGATGGTGTGTGAAGTTAGTGAGCCAAATGGAGTTGTTCTCCCACAAGAACCACTCGGCTGATCCTTCTTCAATATGCCCTTCACCAACATGCAGTGTTTCCTTGATTGAATTAGCTCTCACACCAATATTTGCGTGTAGAGCCTTTGCATTGAGGGCTATCTGAAAACGGCTGTGGCGCTGAAGTTGCCTGAGAATGTGGAGTTGGTGGCATGTGAAACCCGCATGTGGAGCATTCGTTTGTGTGGGATGCTCACCAAGCTTCATTTCAGTCCTAGGCACTCAAAGGGCACTAAGCATAGAGTGTGAAAACTGAGTTTCCTTGAGAGCTGCTTGGAAGCCTGATGGTGTGTGAAGTTAGTGAGCCAAATGGAGTTGTTCTCCCATAAGAACCACTCGGCTGATCCTTCTTCAATATGCCCTTCACCAACATGCAGTGTTTCCTTGATTGAATTAGCTCTCACATCAATATTTGCGTCTAGAGCCTTTGCATTGAGGGCTATCTGAAAACGGCTGTGGCGCTGAAGTTGCCTGAGAATGTGGAGTTGGTGGCATGTGAAACCCGCATGTGGAGCATTCGTTTGTGTGCGATGCTCACCAAGCTGCACTTCAGTCCTAGGCACTCAAAGGGAACTAAGCATAGAGTGTGAAAACTGAGTTTCCTTGAGAGCTGCTTGGAAGCCTGATGGTGTGTGAAGTTAGTGAGCGAAATGGAGTTGTTCTCCCACAAGAACCACTCGGCTGACCCTTCTTCAATATGCCCTTCACCAACATGCAGTGTTTCCTTGATTGAATTAGCTCTCACACCAATATTTGCGTCTAGAGCCTTTGCATTGAGGGCTATCTGAAAACGGTTGTGGCGCTGAAGTTGCCTGTGAATGTGGAGTTGGTGGCATGTGAAACCCGCATGTGGAGCATTCGTTTGTGTGTGATGCTCTACCAGGTTAATTGCTAGATAATGCACTCAAAGGGCACTAAGCATAGAGTGTGAAAACTGAGTTTCCTTGAGAGCTGCTTGGAAGCCTGATCGTGTGTGAAGTTAGTGAGCCAAATGGAGTTGTTCTCCCACAAGAACCACTCGGCTGATCCTTCTTCAATATGCCCTTCACCAACATGCAGTGTTTCCTTGATTGAATTAGCTCTCACACCAATATTTGCGTGTAGAGCCTTTGCATTGAGGGCTATCTGAAAACGGCTGTGGCGCTGAAGTTGCCTGTGAATGTGGAGTTGGTGGCATGTGAAACCCGCATGTGGAGCATTCGTTTGTGTGGGATGCTCACCAAGCTTCATTTCAGTCCTAGGCACTCAAAGGGCACTAAGCATAGAGTGTGAAAACTGAGTTTCCTTGAGAGCTGCTTGGAAGCCTGATGGTGTGTGAAGTTAGTGAGCCAAATGGAGTTGTTCTCCCATAAGAACCACTCGGCTGATCCTTCTTCAATATGCCCTTCACCAACATGCAGTGTTTCCTTGATTGAATTAGCTCTCACATCAATATTTGCGTGTAGAGCCTTTGCATTGAGGGCTATCTGAAAACGGCTGTGGCGCTGAAGTTGCCTGAGAATGTGGAGTTGGTGGCATGTGAAACCCGCATGTGGAGCATTCGTTTGTGTGCGATGCTCACCAAGCTTCATTTCAGTCCTAGGCACTCAAAGGGAACTAAGCATAGAGTGTGAAAACTGAGTTTCCTTGAGAGCTGCTTGGAAGCCTGATGGTGTGTGAAGTTAGTGAGCCAAATTGAGTTGTTCTCCCACAAGAACCACTCGGCTGATCCTTCTTCAATATGCCCTTCACCAACATGCAGTGTTTCCTTGATTGAATTAGCTCTCACACCAATATTTGCGTCTAGAGCCTTTGCATTGAGGGCTATCTGAAAACGGTTGTGGCGCTGAAGTTGCCTGTGAATGTGGAGTTGGTGGCATGTGAAACCCGCATGTGGAGCATTCGTTTGTGTGTGATGCTCTACCAGGTTAATTGCTAGATAATGCACTCAAAGGGCACTAAGCATAGAGTGTGAAAACTGAGTTTCCTTGAGAGCTGCTTGGAAGCCTGATGGTGTGTGAAGTTAGTGAGCGAAATGGAGTTGTTCTCCCACAAGAACCACTCGGCTGATCCTTCTTCAATATGCCCTTCACCAACATGCAGTGTTTCCTTGATTGAATTAGCTCTCACACCAATATTTGCGTCTAGAGCCTTTGCATTGAGGGCTATCTGAAAACGGCTGTGGCGCTGAAGTTGCCTGTGAATGTGGAGTTGGTGGCATGTGAAACCCGCATGTGGAGCATTCATTTGTGTGGGATGCTCTACCAGGTTCATTCCTAGATAATGCACTCAAAGGGCACTAAGCATAGAGTGTGAAAACTGAGTTTCCTTGAGAGCTGCTTGGAAGCCTGATGGTGTGTGAAGTTAGTGAGCCAAATGGAGTTGTTCTCCCACAAGAACCACTCGGCTGATCCTTCTTCAATATGCCCTTCACCAACATGCAGTGTTTCCTTGATTGAATTAGCTCTCACACCAATATTTGCGTCTAGAGCCTTTGCATTGAGGGCTATCTGAAAACGGTTGTGGCGCTGAAGTTGCCTGTGAATGTGGAGTTGGTGGCATGTGAAACCCGCATGTGGAGCATTCGTTTGTGTGTGATGCTCTACCAGGTTCATTCCTAGAAAATGCACTCAAAGGGCACTAAGCATAGAGTGTGAAAACTGAGTTTCCTTGAGAGCTGCTTGGAAGCCTGATGGTGTGTGAAGTTAGTGAGCCAAATGGAGTTGTTCTCCCACAAGAACCACTCGGCTGATCCTTCTTCAATATGCCCTTCACAAACATGCAGTGTTTCCTTGATGGAATTAGCTCTCACACCAATATTTGCGTCTAGAGCCTTTGCATTGAGGGCTATCTGAAAACGGCTGTGGCGCTGAAGTTGCCTGTGAATGTGGAGTTGGTGGCATGTGAAACCCGCATGTGGAGCATTCGTTTGTGTGGGATGCTCACCAAGCTTCATTTCAGTCCTAGGCACTCAAAGGGCACTAAGCATAGAGTGTGAAAACTGAGTTTCCTTGAGAGCTGCATGGAAGCCTGATGGTGTGTGAAGTTAGTGAGCCAAATGGAGTTGTTCTCCCACAAGAACCACTCGGCTGATCCTTCTTCAATATGCCCTTCACCAACATGCAGTGTTTCCTTGATTGAATTAGCTCTCACACCAATATTTGCGTCTAGAGCCTTTGCATTGAGGGCTATCTGAAAACGGCTGTGGCGCTGAAGTTGCCTGTGAATGTGGAGTTGGTGGCATGTGAAACCCGCATGTGGAGCATTCGTTTGTGTGGGATGCTCACCAAGCTTCATTTCAGTCCTAGGCACTCAAAGGGCACTAAGCATACAGTGTGAAAACTGAGTTTCCTTGAGAGCTGCTTGGAAGCCTGATGGTGTGTGAAGTTAGTGAGCCAAATGGAGTTGTTCTCCCACAAGAACCACTCGGCTGATCCTTCTTCAATATGCCCTTCACCAACATGCAGTGTTTCCTTGATTGAATTAGCTCTCACACCAATATTTGCGTCTAGAGCCTTTGCATTGAGGGCTATCTGAAAACGGCTGTGGCGCTGAAGTTGCCTGTGAATGTGGAGTTGGTGGCATGTGAAACCCGCATGTGGAGCATTCGTTTGTGTGGGATGCTCACCAAGCTGCATTTCAGTCCTAGGCACTCAAAGGGCACTAAGCATAGAGTGTGAAAACTGAGTTTCCTTGAGAGCTGCTTGGAAGCCTGATGGTGTGTGAAGTTAGTGAGCCAAATGGAGTTGTTCTCCCACAAGAACCACTCGGCTGATCCTTCTTCAATATGCCCTTCACCAACATGCAGTGTTTCCTTGATTGAATTAGCTCTCACACCAATATTTGCGTCTAGAGCCTTTGCATTGAGGGCTATCTGAAAACGGTTGTGGCGCTGAAGTTGCCTGTGAATGTGGAGTTGGTGGCATGTGAAACCCGCATGTGGAGCATTCGTTTGTGTGGGATGCTCTACCAGGTTCATTCCTAGATAATGCACTCAAAGGGCACTAAGCATAGAGTGTGAAAACTGAGTTTCCTTGAGAGCTGCTTGGAAGCCTGATGGTGTGTGAAGTTAGTGAGCCAAATGGAGTTGTTCTCCCACAAGAACCACTCGGCTGATCCTTCTTCAATATGCCCTTCACCAACATGCAGTGTTTCCTTGATTGAATTAGCTCTCACACCAATATTTGCGTCTAGAGCCTTTGCATTGAGGGCTATCTGAAAACGGCTGTGGCGCTGAAGTTGCCTGTGAATGTGGAGTTGGTGGCATGTGAAACCCGCATGTGGAGCATTCGTTTGTGTGCGATGCTCTACCAGGTTCATTCCTAGATAATGCACTCAAAGGGCACTAAGCATAGAGTGTGAAAACTGAGTTTCCTTGAGAGCTGCTTGGAAGCCTGATGGTGTGTGAAGTTAGTGAGCCAAATGGAGTTGTTCTCCCACAAGAACCACTCGGCTGATCCTTCTTCAATATGCCCTTCACCAACATGCAGTGTTTCCTTGATTGAATTAGCTCTCACACCAATATTTGCGTGTAGAGCCTTTGCATTGAGGGCTATCTGAAAACGGCTGTGGCGCTGAAGTTGCCTGTGAATGTGGAGTTGGTGGCATGTGAAACCCGCATGTGGAGCATTCGTTTGTGTGGGATGCTCTACCAGATTCATTCCTAGATAATGCACTCAAAGGGCACTAAGCATAGAGTGTGAAAACTGAGTTTCTTTGAGAGCTGCTTGGAAGCCTGATGGTGTGTGAAGTTAGTGAGCGAAATGGAGTTGTTCTCCCACAAGAACCACTCGGCTGTTCCTTCTTCAATATGCTCTTCACCAACATGCAGTGTTTCCTTGATTGAATTAGCTCTCACACCAATATTTGCGTCTAGAGCCTTTGCATTGAGGGCTATCTGAAAACGGCTGTGGCGCTGAAGTTGCCTGTGAATGTGGAGTTGGTGGCATGTGAAACCCGCATGTGGAGCATTCGTTTGTGTGGGATGATCACCAAGCTGCATTTCAGTCCTAGGCACTCAAAGGGCACTAAGCATAGAGTGTGAAAACTGAGTTTCCTTGAGAGCTGCTTGGAAGCCTGATGGTGTGTGAAGTTAGTGAGCCAAATGGAGTTGTTCTCCCACAAGAACCACTCGGCTGATCCTTCTTCAATATGCCCTTCGCCAACATGCAGTGTTTCCTTGATTGAATTAGCTCTCACACCAATATTTGCGTCTAGAGCCTTTGCATTGAGGGCTATCTGAAAACGGCTGTGGCGCTGAAGTTGCCTGTGAATGTGGAGTTGGTGGCATGTGAAACCCGCATGTGGAGCATTCGTTTGTGTGGGATGCTCTACCAGGTTCATTCCTAGATAATGCACTCAAAGGGCACTAAGCATAGAGTGTGAAAACTGAGTTTCCTTGAGAGCTGCTTGGAAGCCTGATGGTGTGTGAAGTTAGTGAGCCAAGTGGAGTTGTTCTCCCACAAGAACAACTCGGCTGATTCTTCTTCAATATGCCCTTCACCAACATGCAGTGTTTCCTTGATTGAATTAGCTCTCACACCAATATTTGCGTCTAGAGCCTTTGCATTGAGGGCTATCTGAAAACGGCTGTGGCGCTGAAGTTGCCTGTGAATGTGGAGTTGGTGGCATGTGAAACCCGCATGTGGAGCATTCGTTTGTGTGGGATGCTCACCAAGCTTCATTTCAGTCCTAGGCACTCAAAGGGCACTAAGCATAGAGTGTGAAAACTGAGTTTCCTTGAGAGCTGCATGGAAGCCTGATGGTGTGTGAAGTTAGTGAGCCAAATGGAGTTGTTCTCCCACAAGAACCACTCGGCTGATCCTTCTTCAATATGCCCTTCACCAACATGCAGTGTTTCCTTGATTGAATTAGCTCTCACACCAATATTTGCGTCTAGAGCCTTTGCATTGAGGGCTATCTGAAAACGGCTGTGGCGCTGAAGTTGCCTGTGAATGTGGAGTTGGTGGCATGTGAAACCCGCATGTGGAGCATTCGTTTGTGTGCGATGCTCTACCAGGTTCATTCCTAGATAATGCACTCAAAGGGCACTAACATAGAGTGTGAAAACTGAGTTTCCTTGAGAGCTGCTTGGAAGCCTGATGGTGTGTGAAGTTAGTGAGCCAAATGGAGTTGTTCTCCCACAAGAACCACTCGGCTGATCCTTCTTCAATATGCCCTTCACCAACATGCAGTGTTTCCTTGATTGAATTAGCTCTCACACCAATATTTGCGTCTAGAGCCGTTGCATTGAGGGCTATCTGAAAACGGCTGTGGCGCTGAAGTTGCCTGTGAATGTGGAGTTGGTGGCATGTGAAACCCGCATGTGGAGCATTCGTTTGTGTGGGATGCTCACCAAGCTGCATTTCAGTCCTAGGCACTCAAAGGGCACTAAGCATAGAGTGTGAAAACTGAGTTTCCTTGAGAGCTGCTTGGAAGCCTGATGGTGTGTGAAGTTAGTGAGCCAAATGGAGTTGTTCTCCCACAAGAACCACTCGGCTGATCCTTCTTCAATATGCCCTTCACCAACATGCAGTGTTTCCTTGATTGAATTAGCTCTCACACCAATATTTGCGTCTAGAGCCTTTGCATTGAGGGCTATCTGAAAACGGCTGTGGCGCTGAAGTTGCCTGTGAATGTGGAGTTGGTGGCATGTGAAACCCGCATGTGGAGCATTCGTTTGTGTGGGATGCTCACCAAGCTTCATTTCAGTCCTAGGCACTCAAAGGGCACTAAGCATAGAGTGTGAAAACTGAGTTTCCTTGAGAGCTGCTTGGAAGCCTGATGGTGTGTGAAGTTAGTGAGCCAAATGGAGTTGTTCTCCCACAAGAACCACTCGGCTGATCCTTCTTCAATATGCCCTTCACCAACATGCAGTGTTTCCTTGATTGAATTAGCTCTCACACCAATATTTGCGTCTAGAGCCTTTGCATTGAGGGCTATCTGAAAACGGCTGTGGCGCTGAAGTTGCCTGTGAATGTGGAGTTGGTGGCATGTGAAACCCGCATGTGGAGCATTCGTTTGTGTGGGATGCTCTACCAGGTTCATTCCTAGATAATGCACTCAAAGGGCACTAAGCATAGAGTGTGAAAACTGAGTTTCCTTGAGAGCTGCTTGGAAGCCTGATGGTGTGTGAAGTTAGTGAGCCAAATGGAGTTGTTCTCCCACAAGAACAACTCGGCTGATCCTTCTTCAATATGCCCTTCGCCAACATGCAGTGTTTCCTTGATTGAATTAGCTCTCACACCAATATTTGCGTGTAGAGCCTTTGCATTGAGGGCTATCTGAAAACGGCTGTGGCGCTGAAGTTGCCTGTGAATGTGGAGTTGGTGGCATGTGAAACCCGCATGTGGAGCATTCGTTTGTGTGTGATGCTCTACCAGATTCATTCCTAGATAATGCACTCAAAGGGCACTAAGCATAGAGTGTGAAAACTGAGTTTCTTTGAGAGCTGCTTGGAAGCCTGATGGTGTGTGAAGTTAGTGAGCGAAATGGAGTTGTTCTCCCACAAGAACCACTCGGCTGTTCCTTCTTCAATATGCTCTTCACCAACATGCAGTGTTTCCTTGATTGAATTAGCTCTCACACCAATATTTGCGTGTAGAGCCTTTGCATTGAGGGCTATCTGAAAAGGGCTGTGGCGCTGAAGTTGCCTGTGAATGTGGAGTTGGTGGCATGTGAAACCCGCATGTGGAGCATTCGTTTGTGTGGGATGCACACCAAGCTGCATTTCAGTCCTAGGCACTCAAAGGGCACTAAGCATAGAGTGTGAAAACTGAGTTTCCTTGAGAGCTGCTTGGAAGCCTGATGGTGTGTGAAGTTAGTGAGCGAAATGGAGTTGTTCTCCCACAAGAACCACTCGGCTGATCCTTCTTCAATATGCCCTTCACCAACATGCAGTGTTTCCTTGATTGAATTAGCTCTCACACCAATATTTGCGTCTAGAGCCTTTGCATTGAGGGCTATCTGAAAACGGCTGTGGCGCTGAAGTTGCCTGTGAATGTGGAGTTGGTGGCATGTGAAACCCGCATGTGGAGCATTCGTTTGTGTGGGATGCTCTACCAGATTCATTCCTACATAATGCACTCAAAGGGCACTAAGCATACAGTGTGAAAACTGAGTTTCCTTGAGAGCTGCTTGGAAGCCTGATGGTGTGTGAAGTTAGTGAGCCAAATGGAGTTGTTCTCCCACAAGAACCACTCGGCTGTTCCTTCTTCAATATGCTCTTCACCAACATGCAGTGTTTCCTTGATTGAATTAGCTCTCACACCAATATTTGCGTCTAGAGCCTTTGCATTGAGGGCTATCTGAAAACGGCTGTGGCGCTGAAGTTGCCTGTGAATGTGGAGTTGGTGGCATGTGAAACCCGCATGTGGAGCATTCGTTTGTGTGGGATGCTCACCAAGCTGCATTTCAGTCCTAGGCACTCAAAGGGCACTAAGCATAGAGTGTGAAAACTGAGTTTCCTTGAGAGCTGCTTGGAAGCCTGATGGTGTGTGAAGTTAGTGAGCCAAATGGAGTTGTTCTCCCACAAGAACCACTCGGCTGATCCTTCTTCAATATGCCCTTCACCAACATGCAGTGTTTCCTTGATTGAATTAGCTCTCACACCAATATTTGCATCTAGAGCCTTTGCATTGAGGGCTATCTGAAAACGGTTGTGGCGCTGAAGTTGCCTGTGAATGTGGAGCTGGTGGCATGTGAAACCCACATGTGGAGCATTCGTTTGTGTGTGATGCTCTACCAGGTTCATTGCTAGATAATGTACTCAAAGGGCACTAAGCATAGAGTGTGAAAACTGAGTTTCCTTGAGAGCTGCTTGGAAGCCTGATGGTGTGTGAAGTTAGTGAGCCAAATGGAGTTGTTCTCCCACAAGAACCACTCGGCTGATCCTTCTTCAATATGCCCTTCGCCAACATGCAGTGTTTCCTTGATTGAATTAGCTCTCACACCAATATTTGCGTCTCGAGCCTTTGCATTGAGGGCTATCTGAAAACGGCTGTGGCGCTGAAGTTGCCTGTGAATGTGGAGTTGGTGGCATGTGAAACCCGCATGTGGAGCATTCGTTTGTGTGGGATGCTCACCAAGCTTCATTTCAGTCCTAGGCACTCAAAGGGCACTAAGCATAGAGTGTGAAAACTGAGTTTCCTTGAGAGCTGCATGGAAGCCTGATGGTGTGTGAAGTTAGTGAGCCAAATGGAGTTGTTCTCCCACAAGAACCACTCGGCTGATCCTTCTTCAATATGCCCTTCACCAACATGCAGTGTTTCCTTGATTGAATTAGCTCTCACACCAATATTTGCGTCTAGAGCCTTTGCATTGAGGGCTATCTGAAAACGGCTGTGGCGCTGAAGTTGCCTGTGAATGTGGAGTTGGTGGCATGTGAAACCCGCATGTGGAGCATTCGTTTGTGTGGGATGCTCTACCAGGTTCATTCCTAGATAATGCACTCAAAGGGCACTAAGCATAGAGTGTGAAAACTGAGTTTCCTTGAGAGCTGCTTGGAAGCCTGATGGTGTGTGAAGTTAGTGAGCCAAATGGAGTTGTTCTCCCACAAGAACCACTCGGCTGATCCTTCTTCAATATGCCCTTCACCAACATGCAGTGTTTCCTTGATTGAATTAGCTCTCACACCAATATTTGCGTGTAGAGCCTTTGCATTGAGGGCTATCTGAAAACGGCTGTGGCGCTGAAGTTGCCTGTGAATGTGGAGTTGGTGGCATGTGAAACCCGCATGTGGAGCATTCGTTTGTGTGCGATGCTCACCAAGCTGCATTTCAGTCCTAGGCACTCAAAGGGCACTAAGCATAGAGTGTGAAAACTGAGTTTCCTTGAGAGCTGCTTGGAAGCCTGATGGTGTGTGAAGTTAGTGAGCCAAATGGAGTTGTTCTCCCACAAGAACCACTCGGCTGATCCTTCTTCAATATGCCCTTCACCAACATGCAGTGTTTCCTTGATTGAATTAGCTCTCACACCAATATTTGCGTCTAGAGCCTTTGCATTGAGGGCTATCTGAAAACGGCTGTGGCGCTGAAGTTGCCTGTGAATGTGGAGTTGGTGGCATGTGAAACCCGCATGTGGAGCATTCGTTTGTGTGGGATGCTCTACCAGGTTCATTCCTACATAATGCACTCAAAGGGCACTAAGCATAGAGTGTGAAAACTGAGTTTCTTTGAGAGCTGCTTGGAAGCCTGATGGTGTGTGAAGTTAGTGAGCGAAATGGAGTTGTTCTCCCACAAGAACCACTTTGCTGTTCCTTCTTCAATATGCTCTTCACCAACATGCAGTGTTTCCTTGATTGAATTAGCTCTCACACCAATATTTGCGTCTAGAGCCTTTGCATTGAGGGCTATGTGAAAACGGCTGTGGCGCTGAAGTTGCCTGTGAATGTGGAGTTGGTGGCATGTGAAACCCGCATGTGGAGCATTCGTTTGTGTGGGATGCTCACCAAGCTGCATTTCAGTCCTAGGCACTCAAAGGGCACTAAGCATAGAGTGTGAAAACTGAGTTTCCTTGAGAGCTGCTTGGAAGCCTGATGGTGTGTGAAGTTAGTGAGCCAAATGGAGTTGTTCTCCCACAAGAACCACTCGGCTGATCCTTCTTCAATATGCCCTTCACCAACATGCAGTGTTTCCTTGATTGAATTAGCTCTCACACTAATATTTGCATCTAGAGCCTTTGCATTGAGGGCTATCTGAAAACGGCTGTGGCGCTGAAGTTGCCTGTGAATGTGGAGCTTTTGGCATGTGAAACCCGCATGTGGAGCATTCGTTTGTGTGTGATGCTCTACCAGGTTCATTGCTAGATAATGTACTCAAAGGGCACTAAGCATAGAGTGTGAAAACTGAGTTTCCTTGAGAGCTGCTTGGAAGCCTGATGGTGTGTGAAGTTAGTGAGCCAAATGGAGTTGTTCTCCCACAAGAACAACTCGGCTGATCCTTCTTCAATATGCCCTTCGCCAACATGCAGTGTTTCCTTGATTGAATTAGCTCTCACACCAATATTTGCGTCTAGAGCCTTTGCATTGAGGGCTATCTGAAAACGGCTGTGGCGCTGAAGTTGCCTGTGAATGTGGAGTTGGTGGCATGTGAAACCCGCATGTGGAGCATTCGTTTGTGTGCGATGCTCTACCAGGTTCATTCCTAGATAATGCACTCAAAGGGCACTAAGCATAGAGTGTGAAAACTGAGTTTCCTTGAGAGCTGCATGGAAGCCTGATGGTGTGTGAAGTTAGTGAGCCAAATGGAGTTGTTCTCCCACAAGAACCACTCGGCTGATCCTTCTTCAATATGCCCTTCACCAACATGCAGTGTTTCCTTGATTGAATTAGCTCTCACACCAATATTTGCGTCTAGAGCCTTTGCATTGAGGGCTATCTGAAAACGGCTGTGGCGCTGAAGTTGCCTGTGAATGTGGAGTTGGTGGCATGTGAAACCCGCATGTGGAGCATTCGTTTGTGTGCGATGCTCTACCAGGTTCATTCCTAGATAATGCACTCAAAGGGCACTAAGCATAGAGTGTGAAAACTGAGTTTCCTTGAGAGCTGCTTGGAAGCCTGATGGTGTGTGAAGTTAGTGAGCCAAATGGAGTTGTTCTCCCACAAGAACCACTCGGCTGATCCTTCTTCAATATGCCCTTCACCAACATGCAGTGTTTCCTTGATTGAATTAGCTCTCACACCAATATTTGCGTGTAGAGCCTTTGCATTGAGGGCTATCTGAAAACGGCTGTGGCGCTGAAGTTGCCTGTGAATGTGGAGTTGGTGGCATGTGAAACCCGCATGTGGAGCATTCGTTTGTGTGCGATGCTCACCAAGCTGCATTTCAGTCCTAGGCACTCAAAGGGCACTAAGCATAGAGTGTGAAAACTGAGTTTCCTTGAGAGCTGCTTGGAAGCCTGATGGTGTGTGAAGTTAGTGAGCCAAATGGAGTTGTTCTCCCACAAGAACCACTCGGCTGATCCTTCTTCAATATGCCCTTCAGCAACATGCAGTGTTTCCTTGATTGAATTAGCTCTCACACCAATATTTGCGTCTAGAGCCTTTGCATTGAGGGCTATCTGAAAACGGCTGTGGCGCTGAAGTTGCCTGTGAATGTGGAGTTGGTGGCATGTGAAACCCGCATGTGGAGCATTCGTTTGTGTGGGATGCTCTACCAGGTTCATTCCTAGATAATGCACTCAAAGGGCACTAAGCATAGTGTGTGAAAACTGAGTTTCCTTGAGAGGTGCTTGGAAGCCTGATGGTGTGTGAAGTTAGTGAGCGAAATGGAGTTGTTCTCCCACAAGAACCACTCGGCTGATCCTTCTTCAATATGCCCTTCACCAACATGCAGTGTTTCCTTGATTGAATTAGCTCTCACACCAATATTTGCGTCTAGAGCCTTTGCATTGAGGGCTATCTGAAAACGGCTGTGGCGCTGAAGTTGCCTGTGAATGTGGAGTTGGTGGCATGTGAAACCCGCATGTGGAGCATTCGTTTGTGTGGGATGCTCACCAAGCTTCATTTCAGTCCTAGGCACTCAAAGGGCACTAAGCATAGAGTGTGAAAACTGAGTTTCCTTGAGAGCTGCTTGGAAGCCTGATGGTGTGTGAAGTTAGTGAGCCAAATGGAGTTGTTCTCCCACAAGAACCACTCGGCTGATCCTTCTTCAATATGCCCTTCACCAACATGCAGTGTTTCCTTGATTGAATTAGCTCTCACACCAATATTTGCGTCTAGAGCCTTTGCATTGAGGGCTATCTGAAAACGGCTGTGGCGCTGAAGTTGCCTGTGAATGTGGAGTTGGTGGCATGTGAAACCCGCATGTGGAGCATTCGTTTGTGTGTGATGCTCTACTAGGTTCATTGCTAGATAATGTACTCAAAGGGCACTAAGCATAGAGTGTGAAAACTGAGTTTCCTTGAGAGCTGCTTGGAAGCCTGATGGTGTGTGAAGTTAGTGAGCCAAATGGAGTTGTTCTCCCACAAGAACAACTCGGCTGATCCTTCTTCAATATGCCCTTCGCCAACATGCAGTGTTTCCTTGATTGAATTAGCTCTCACACCAATATTTGCGTCTAGAGCCTTTGCATTGAGGGCTATCTGAAAACGGCTGTGGCGCTGAAGTTGCCTGTGAATGTGGAGTTGGTGGCATGTGAAACCCGCATGTGGAGCATTCGTTTGTGTGCGATGCTCTACCAGGTTCATTCCTAGATAATGCACTCAAAGGGCACTAAGCATAGAGTGTGAAAACTGAGTTTCCTTGAGAGCTGCATGGAAGCCTGATGGTGTGTGAAGTTAGTGAGCCAAATGGAGTTGTTCTCCCACAAGAACCACTCGGCTGATCCTTCTTCAATATGCCCTTCACCAACATGCAGTGTTTCCTTGATTGAATTAGCTCTCACACCAATATTTGCGTCTAGAGCCTTTGCATTGAGGGCTATCTGAAAACGGCTGTGGCGCTGAAGTTGCCTGTGAATGTGGAGTTGGTGGCATGTGAAACCCGCATGTGGAGCATTCGTTTGTGTGCGATGCTCTACCAGGTTCATTCCTAGATAATGCACTCAAAGGGCACTAAGCATAGAGTGTGAAAACTGAGTTTCCTTGAGAGCTGCTTGGAAGCCTGATGGTGTGTGAAGTTAGTGAGCCAAATGGAGTTGTTCTCCCACAAGAACCACTCGGCTGATCCTTCTTCAATATGCCCTTCACCAACATGCAGTGTTTCCTTGATTGAATTAGCTCTCACACCAATATTTGCGTCTAGAGCCTTTGCATTGAGGGCTATCTGAAAACGGCTGTGGCGCTGAAGTTGCCTGTGAATGTGGAGTTGGTGGCATGTGAAACCCGCATGTGGAGCATTCGTTTGTGTGCGATGCTCACCAAGCTGCATTTCAGTCCTAGGCACTCAAAGGGCACTAAGCATAGAGTGTGAAAACTGAGTTTCCTTGAGAGCTGCTTGGAAGCCTGATGGTGTGTGAAGTTAGTGAGCCAAATGGAGTTGTTCTCCCACAAGAACCACTCGGCTGATCCTTCTTCAATATGCCCTTCAGCAACATGCAGTGTTTCCTTGATTGAATTAGCTCTCACACCAATATTTGCGTCTAGAGCCTTTGCATTGAGGGCTATCTGAAAACGGCTGTGGCGCTGAAGTTGCCTGTGAATGTGGAGTTGGTGGCATGTGAAACCCGCATGTGGAGCATTCGTTTGTGTGCGATGCTCTACCAGGTTCCTTGCTAGATAATGCACTCAAAGGGCACTAAGCATAGTGTGTGAAAACTGAGTTTCCTTGAGAGGTGCTTGGAAGCCTGATGGTGTGTGAAGTTAGTGAGCCAAATGGAGTTGTTCTCCCACAAGAACCACTCGGCTGATCCTTCTTCAATATGCCCTTCACCAACATGCAGTGTTTCCTTGATTGAATTAGCTCTCACACCAATATTTGCGTCTAGAGCCTTTGCATTGAGGGCTATCTGAAAACGGCTGTGGCGCTGAAGTTGCCTGTGAATGTGGAGTTGGTGGCATGTGAAACCCGCATGTGGAGCATTCGTTTGTGTGGGATGCTCACCAAGCTTCATTTCAGTCCTAGGCACTCAAAGGGCACTAAGCATAGAGTGTGAAAACTGAGTTTCCTTGAGAGCTGCTTGGAAGCCTGATGGTGTGTGAAGTTAGTGAGCCAAATGGAGTTGTTCTCCCACAAGAACCACTCGGCTGATCCTTCTTCAATATGCCCTTCACCAACATGCAGTGTTTCCTTGATTGAATTAGCTCTCACACCAATATTTGCGTCTAGAGCCTTTGCATTGAGGGCTATCTGAAAACGGCTGTGGCGCTGAAGTTGCCTGTGAATGTGGAGTTGGTGGCATGTGAAACCCGCATGTGGAGCATTCGTTTGTGTGGGATGCTCTACCAGATTCATTCCTAGATAATGCACTCAAAGGGCACTAAGCATAGAGTGTGAAAACTGAGTTTCTTTGAGAGCTGCTTGGAAGCCTGATGGTGTGTGAAGTTAGTGAGCCAAATGGAGTTGTTCTCCCACAAGAACCACTCGGCTGTTCCTTCTTCAATATGCTCTTCACCAACATGCAGTGTTTCCTTGATTGAATTAGCTCTCACACCAATATTTGCGTCTAGAGCCTTTGCATTGAGGGCTATCTGAAAACGGCTGTGGCGCTGAAGTTGCCTGTGAATGTGGAGTTGGTGGCATGTGAAACCCGCATGTGGAGCATTCGTTTGTGTGGGATGCTCACCAAGCTGCATTTCAGTCCTAGGCACTCAAAGGGCACTAAGCATAGAGTGTGAAAACTGAGTTTCCTTGAGAGCTGCTTGGAAGCCTGATGGTGTGTGAAGTTAGTGAGCCAAATGGAGTTGTTCTCCCACAAGAACCACTCGGCTGATCCTTCTTCAATATGCCCTTCACCAACATGCAGTGTTTCCTTGATTGAATTAGCTCTCACACCAGTATTTGCATCTAGAGCCTTTGCATTGAGGGCTATCTGAAAACGGTTGTGGCGCTGAAGTTGCCTGTGAATGTGGAGTTGGTGGCATGTGAAACCCGCATGTGGAGCATTCGTTTGTGTGTGATGCTCTACCAGGTTCATTGCTAGATAATGTACTGAAAGGGCACTAAGCATAGAGTGTGAAAACTGAGTTTCCTTGAGAGCTGCTTGGAAGCCTGATGGTGTGTGAAGTTAGTGAGCCAAATGGAGTTGTTCTCCCACAAGAACCACTCGGCTGATCATTCTTCAATATGCCCTTCACCAACATGCAGTGTTTCCTTGATTGAATTAGCTCTCACACCAATATTTGCGTCTCGAGCCTTTGCATTGAGGGCTATCTGAAAACGGCTGTGGCGCTGAAGTTGCCTGTGAATGTGGAGTTGGTGGCATGTGAAACCCGCATGTGGAGCATTCGTTTGTGTGGGATGCTCTGCCAGGTTCATTCCTAGATAATGCACTCAAAGGGCACTAAGCATAGAGTGTGAAAACTGAGTTTCCTTGAGAGCTGCTTGGAAGCCTGATGGTGTGTGAAGTTAGTGAGCCAAATGGAGTTGTTCTTCCACAAGAACCACTTGGCTGATCCTTCTTCAATATGCCCTTCACCAACATGCAGTGTTTCCTTGATTGAATTAGCTCTCACACCAATATTTGCGTCTAGAGCCTTTGCATTGAGGGCTATCTGAAAACGGTTGTGGCGCTGAAGTTGCCTGTGAATGTGGAGTTGGTGGCATGTGAAACCCGCATGTGGAGCATTCGTTTGTGTGCGATGCTCTACCAGGTTCATTCCTAGATAATGCACTCAAAGGGCACTAAGCATAGAGTGTGAAAACTGAGTTTCCTTGAGAGCTGCTTGGAAGCCTGATGGTGTGTGAAGTTAGTGAGCCAAATGGAGTTGTTCTCCCACAAGAACCACTCGGCTGATCCTTCTTCAATATGCCCTTCACCAACATGCAGTGTTTCCTTGATTGAATTAGCTCTCACACCAATATTTGCGTCTCGAGCCTTTGCATTGAGGGCTATCTGAAAACGGCTGTGGCGCTGAAGTTGCCTGTGAATGTGGAGTTGGTGGCATGTGAAACCCGCATGTGGAGCATTCGTTTGTGTGGGATGCTCACCAAGCTTCATTTCAGTCCTAGGCACTCAAAGGGCACTAAGCATAGAGTGTGAAAACTGAGTTTCCTTGAGAGCTGCTTGGAAGCCTGATGGTGTGTGAAGTTAGTGAGCCAAATGGAGTTGTTCTCCCACAAGAACCACTCGGCTGATCCTTCTTCAATATGCCCTTCACCAACATGCAGTGTTTCCTTGATTGAATTAGCTCTCACACCAATATTTGCGTCTAGAGCCTTTGCATTGAGGGCTATCTGAAAACGGCTGTGGCGCTGAAGTTGCCTGTGAATGTGGAGTTGGTGGCATGTGAAACCCGCATGTGGAGCATTCGTTTGTGTGGGATGCTCTACCAGGTTCATTGCTAGATAATGTACTCAAAGGGCACTAAGCATAGAGTGTGAAAACTGAGTTTCCTTGAGAGCTGCTTGGAAGCCTGATGGTGTGTGAAGTTAGTGAGCCAAATGGAGTTGTTCTCCCACAAGAACAACTCGGCTGATCCTTCTTCAATATGCCCTTCACCAACATGCAGTGTTTCCTTGATTGAATTAGCTCTCACACCAATATTTGCGTCTAGAGCCTTTGCATTGAGGGCTATCTGAAAACGGCTGTGGCGCTGAAGTTGCCTGTGAATGTGGAGTTGGTGGCATGTGAAACCCGCATGTGGAGCATTCGTTTGTGTGGGATGCTCTACCAGGTTCATTGCCAGATAATGCACTCAAAGGGCACTAAGCATAGAGTGTGAAAACTGAGTTTCCTTGAGAGCTGCTTGGAAGCCTGATGGTGTGTGAAGTTAGTGAGCCAAATGGAGTTGTTCTCCCACAAGAACCACTCGGCTGATCCTTCTTCAATATGCCCTTCACCAACATGCAGTGTTTCCTTGATTGAATTAGCTCTCACACCAATATTTGCGTCTCCAGCCTTTGCATTGAGGGCTATCTGAAAACGGCTGTGGCGCTGAAGTTGCCTGTGAATGTGGAGTTGGTGGCATGTGAAACCCGCATGTGGAGCATTCGTTTGTGTGGGATGCTCTACCAGATTCATTCCTAGATAATGCACTCAAAGGGCACTAAGCATAGAGTGTGAAAACTGAGTTTCCTTGAGAGCTGCTTGGAAGCCTGATGGTGTGTGAAGTTAGTGAGCGAAATGGAGTTGTTCTCCCACAAGAACCACTCGGCTGATCCTTCTTCAATATGCCCTTCGCCAACATGCAGTGTTTCCTTGATTGAATTAGCTCTCACACCAATATTTGCGTCTCGAGCCTTTGCATCGAGGGCTATCTGAAAACGGCTGTGGCGCTGAAGTTGCCTGTGAATGTGGAGTTGGTGGCATGTGAAACCCGCATGTGGAGCATTCGTTTGTTTGGCATGCTCACCAAGCTTCATTTCAGTCCTAGGCACTCAAAGGGCACTAAGCATAGAGTGTGAAAACTGAGTTTCCTTGAGAGCTGCTTGGAAGCCTGATGGTGTGTGAAGTTAGTGAGCCAAATGGAGTTGTTCTCCCACAAGAACCACTCGGCTGATCCTTCTTCAATATGCCCTTCGCCAACATGCAGTGTTTCCTTGATTGAATTAGCTCTCACACCAATATTTGCGTCTCGAGCCTTTGCATTGAGGGCTATCTGAAAACGGCTGTGGCGCTGAAGTTGCCTGTGAATGTGGAGTTGGTGGCATGTGAAACCCGCATGTGGAGCATTCGTTTGTGTGGGATGCTCTACCAGGTTCATTGCTAGATAATGTACTCAAAGGGCACTAAGCATAGAGTGTGAAAACTGAGTTTCCTTGAGAGCTGCTTGGAAGCCTGATGGTGTGTGAAGTTAGTGAGCCAAATGGAGTTGTTCTCCCACAAGAACCACTCGGCTGATCCTTCTTCAATATGCCCTTCACCAACATGCAGTGTTTCCTTGATTGAATTAGCTCTCACACCAATATTTGCGTCTCCAGCCTTTGCATTGAGGGCTATCTGAAAACGGCTGTGGCGCTGAAGTTGCCTGTGAATGTGGAGTTGGTGGCATGTGAAACCCGCATGTGGAGCATTCGTTTGTGTGGGATGCTCTGCCAGGTTCATTCCTAGATAATGCACTCAAAGGGCACTAAGCATAGAGTGTGAAAACTGAGTTTCCTTGAGAGCTGCTTGGAAGCCTGATGGTGTGTGAAGTTAGTGAGCCAAATGGAGTTGTTCTCCCACAAGAACCACTTGGCTGATCCTTCTTCAATATGCCCTTCACCAACATGCAGTGTTTCCTTGATTGAATTAGCTCTCACACCAATATTTGCGTCTAGAGCCTTTGCATTGAGGGCTATCTGAAAACCGTTGTGGCGCTGAAGTTGCCTGTGAATGTGGAGTTGGTGGCATGTGAAACCCGCATGTGGAGCATTCGTTTGTGTGGGATGCTCTACCACGTTCATTGCTAGAAAATGCACTCAAAGAGCACTAAGCATAGAGTGTGAAAACTGAGTTTCCTTGAGAGCTGCTTGGAAGCCTGATGGTGTGTGAAGTTAGTGAGCGAAATGGAGTTGTTCTCCCACAAGAACCACTCGGCTGATCCTTCTTCAATATGCCCTTCACCAACATGCAGTGTTTCCTTGATTGAATTAGCTCTCACACCAATATTTGCGTCTAGAGCCTTTGCATTGAGGGCTATCTGAAAACGGCTGTGGCGCTGAAGTTGCCTGTGAATGTGGAGTTGGTGGCATGTGAAACCCGCATGTGGAGCATTCGTCTGTGTGGGATGCTCACCAAGCTTCATTTCAGTCCTAGGCACTCAAAGGGCACTAAGCATAGAGTGTGAAAACTGAGTTTCCTTGAGAGCTGCTTGGAAGCCTGATGGTGTGTGAAGTTAGTGAGCCAAATGGAGTTGTTCTCCCACAAGAATCACTCGGCTGATCCTTCTTCAATATGCCCTTCACCAACATGCAGTGTTTCCTTGATTGAATTAGCTCTCACACCAATATTTGCGTCTAGAGCCTTTGCATTGAGGGCTATCTGAAAACGGCTGTGGCACTGAAGTTGCCTGAGAATGTGGAGTTGGTGGCATGTGAAACCCGCATGTGGAGCATTCGTTTGTGTGGGATGCTCACCAAGCTTCATTTCAGTCCTAGGCACTCAAAGGGAACTAAGCATAGAGTGTGAAAACTGAGTTTCCTTGAGAGCTGCTTGGAAGCCTGATGGTGTGTGAAGTTAGTGAGCCAAATGGAGTTGTTCTCCCACAAGAACCACTCGGCTGATCCTTCTTCAATATGCCCTTCACCAACATGCAGTGTTTCCTTGATTGAATTAGCTCTCACACCAATATTTGCGTCTAGAGCCTTTGCATTGAGGGCTATCTGAAAACGGCTGTGGCGCTGAAGTTGCCTGTGAATGTGGAGTTGGTGGCATGTGAAACCCGCATGTGGAGCATTCTTTTGTGTGGGATGCTCTGCCAGGTTCATTCCTAGATAATGCACTCAAAGGGCACTAAGCATAGAGTGTGAAAACTGAGTTTCCTTGAGAGCTGCTTGGAAGCCTGATGGTGTGTGAAGTTAGTGAGCCAAATGGAGTTGTTCTCCCACAAGAACCACTCGGCTGATCCTTCTTCAATATGCCCTTCACCAACATGCAGTGTTTCCTTGATTGAATTAGCTCTCACACCAATATTTGCGTCTAGAGCCTTTGCATTGAGGGCTATCTGAAAACGGCTGTGGCGCTGAAGTTGCCTGTGAATGTGGAGTTGGTGGCATGTGAAACCCGCATGTGGAGCATTCGTTTGTGTGGGATGCTCACCAAGCTTCATTTCAGTCCTAGGCACTCAAAGGGCACTAAGCATAGAGTGTGAAAACTGAGTTTCCTTGAGAGCTGCTTGGAAGCCTGATGGTGTGTGAAGTTAGTGAGCCAAATGGAGTTGTTCTCCCACAAGAACCACTCGGCTGATCCTTCTTCAATATGCCCTTCACCAACATGCCGTGTTTCCTTGATTGAATTAGCTCTCACACCAATATTTGCGTCTAGAGCCTTTGCATTGAGGGCTATCTGAAAATGGCTGTGGCGCTGAAGTTGCCTGTGAATGTGGAGTTGGTGGCATGTGAAACCCGCATGTGGAGCATTCGTTTGTGTGGGATGCTCACCAAGCTTCATTTCAGTCCTAGGCACTCAAAGGGCACTAAGCATAGAGTGTGAAAACTGAGTTTCCTTGAGAGCTGCTTGGAAGCCTGATGGTGTGTGAAGTTAGTGAGCCAAATGGAGTTGTTCTCCCACAAGAACCACTCGGCTGATCCTTCTTCAATATGCCCTTCACCAACATGCAGTGTTTCCTTGATTGAATTAGCTCTCACACCAATATTTGCGTCTAGAGCCTTTGCATTGAGGGCTATCTGAAAACGGCTGTGGCGCTGAAGTTGCCTGTGAATGTGGAGTTGGTGGCATGTGAAACCCGCATGTGGAGCATTCGTTTGTGTGGGATGCTCACCAAGCTTCATTTCAGTCCTAGGCACTCAAAGGGCACTAAGCATAGAGTGTGAAAACTGAGTTTCCTTGAGAGCTGCTTGGAAGCCTGATGGTGTGTGAAGTTAGTGAGCCAAATGGAGTTGTTCTCCCACAAGAACCACTCGGCTGATCCTTCTTCAATATGCCCTTCACCAACATGCAGTGTTTCCTTGATTGAATTAGCTCTCACACCAATATTTGCGTCTAGAGCCTTTGCATTGAGGGCTATCTGAAAACGTCTGTGGCGCTGAAGTTGCCTGAGAATGTGGAGTTGGTGGCATGTGAAACCAGCATGTGGAGCATTCGTTTGTGTGGGATGCTCTGCCAGGTTCATTCCTAGATAATGCACTCAAAGGGCACTAAGCATAGAGTGTGAAAACTGAGTTTCCTTGAGAGCTGCTTGGAAGCCTGATGGTGTGTGAAGTTAGTGAGCCAAATGGAGTTGTTCTCCCACAAGAACCACTCGGCTGATCCTTCTTCAATATGCCCTTCACCAACATGCAGTGTTTCCTTGATTGAATTAGCTCTCACACCAATATTTGCGTCTAGAGCCTTTGCATTGAGGGCTATCTGAAAACGGCTGTGGCGCTGAAGTTGCCTGTGAATGTGGAGTTGGTGGCATGTGAAACCCGCATGTGGAGCATTCGTTTGTGTGGGATGCTCTGCCAGGTTCATTCCTAGATAATGCACTCAAAGGGCACTAAGCATAGAGTGTGAAAACTGAGTTTCCTTGAGAGCTGCTTGGAAGCCTGATGGTGTGTGAAGTTAGTGAGCCAAATGGAGTTGTTCTCCCACAAGAACCACTCGGCTGATCCTTCTTCAATATGCCCTTTACCAACATGCAGTGTTTCCTTGATTAAATTAGCTCTCACACCAATATTTGCGTCTCGAGCCTTTGCTTTGAGGGCTATCTGAAAACGGCTGTGGCGCTGAAGTTGCCTGAGAATGTGGAGTTGGTGGCATGTGAAACCCGCATGTGGAGCATTCGTTTGTGTGCGATGCTCTACCAGGTTCATTCCTAGATAATGCACTCAAAGGGCACTAAGCATAGAGTGTGAAAACTGAGTTTCCTTGAGAGCTGCTTGGAAGCCTGATGGTGTGTGAAGTTAGTGAGCCAAATGGAGTTGTTCTCCCACAAGAACCACTCGGCTGATCCTTCTTCAATATGCCCTTCACCAACATGCAGTGTTTCCTTGATTGAATTAGCTCTCACACCAATATTTGCGTCTAGAGCCTTTGCATTGAGGGCTATCTGAAAACGGCTGTGGCGCTGAAGTTGCCTGTGAATGTGGAGTTGGTGGCATGTGAAACCCGCATGTGGAGCATTCGTTTGTGTGCGATGCTCTGCCAGGTTCATTCCTAGATAATGCACTCAAAGGGCACTAAGCATAGAGTGTGAAAACTGAGTTTCCTTGAGAGCTGCTTGGAAGCCTGATGGTGTTAGTGAGCCAAATGGAGTTGTTCTCCCACAAGAACCACTCGGCTGATCCTTCTTCAATATGCCCTTCACCAACATGCAGTGTTTCCTTGATTGAATTAGCTCTCACACCAATATTTGCGTCTAGAGCCTTTGCATTGAGGGCTATCTGAAAACGGCTGTGGCGCTGAAGTTGCCTGTGAATGTGGAGTTGGTGGCATGTGAAACCCGCATGTGGAGCATTCGTTTGTGTGGGATGCTCTACCAGGTTCATTGCTAGATAATGCACTCAAAGGGCACTAAGCATAGAGTGTGAAAACTGAGTTTCCTTGAGAGCTGCTTGGAAGCCTGATGGTGTGTGAAGTTAGTGAGCCAAATGGAGTTGTTCTCCCACAAGAACCACTCGGCTGATCCTTCTTCAATATGCCCTTCACCAACATGCAGTGTTTCCTTGATTGAATTAGCTCTCACACCAATATTTGCGTCTCCAGCCTTTGCATTGAGGGCTATCTGAAAACGGCTGTGGCGCTGAAGTTGCCTGTGAATGTGGAGTTGGTGGCATGTGAAACCCGCATGTGGAGCATTCGTTTGTGTGGGATGCTCACCAAGCTTCATTTCAGTCCTAGGCACTCAAAGGGCACTAAGCATAGAGTGTGAAAACTGAGTTTCCTTGAGAGCTGCTTGGAAGCCTGATGGTGTGTGAAGTTAGTGAGCCAAATGGAGTTGTTCTCCCACAAGAACCACTCGGCTGATCCTTCTTCAATATGCCCTTCACCAACATGCAGTGTTTCCTTGATGGAATTAGCTCTCACACCAATATTTGCGTCTAGAGCCTTTGCATTGAGGGCTATCTGAAAACGGCTGTGGCGCTGAAGTTGCCTGTGAATGTGGAGTTGGTGGCATGTGAAACCCGCATGTGGAGCATTCGTTTGTGTGCTATGCTCTGCCAGGTTCCTTGCTAGATAATGCCCTCAAAGGGCACTAAGCATAGAGTGTGAAAACTGAGTTTCCTTGAGAGCTGCTTGGAAGCCTGATGGTGTGTGAAGTTAGTGAGCCAAATGGAGTTGTTCTCCCACAAGAACCACTCGGCTGATCCTTCTTCAATATGCCCTTCACCAACATGCAGTGTTTCCTTGATTGAATTAGCTCTCACACCAATATTTGCGTCTAGAGCCTTTGCATTGAGGGCTATCTGAAAACGGCTGTGGCGCTGAAGTTGCCTGTGAATGTGGAGTTGGTGGCATGTGAAACCCGCATGTGGAGCATTCGTTTGTGTGCGATGCTCACCAAGCTTCATTTCAGTCCTAGGCACTCAAAGGGCACTAAGCATAGAGTGTGAAAACTGAGTTTCCTTGAGAGCTGCTTGGAAGCCTGATGGTGTGTGAAGTTAGTGAGCCAAATGGAGTTGTTCTCCCACAAGAACCACTCGGCTGATCCTTCTTCAATATGCCCTTCACCAACATGCAGTGTTTCCTTGATTGAATTAGCTCTCACACCAATATTTGCGTCTAGAGCCTTTGCATTGAGGGCTATCTGAAAACGTCTGTGGCGCTGAAGTTGCCTGTCAATGTGGAGTTGGTGGCATGTGAAACCAGCATGTGGAGCATTCGTTTGTGTGGGATGCTCTACCAGGTTCATTCCTAGATAATGCACTCAAAGGGCACTAAGCATAGAGTGTGAAAACTGAGTTTCCTTGAGAGCTGCTTGGAATCCTGATGGTGTGTGAAGTTAGTGAGCCAAATGGAGTTGTTCTCCCACAAGAACCACTCGGCTGATCCTTCTTCAATATGCTCTTCACCAACATGCAGTGTTTCCTTGATTGAATTAGCTCTCACACAAATATTTGCGTCTAGAGCCTTTGCATTGAGGGCTATCTGAAAACGTCTGTGGCGCTGAAGTTGCCTGTGAATGTGGAGTTGGTGGCATGTGAAACCCGCATGTGGAGCATTCGTCTGTGTGCGATGCTCTACCAGGTTCATTCCTAGATAATGCACTCAAAGGGCACTAAGCATAGAGTGTGAAAACTGAGTTTCCTTGAGAGCTGCTTGGAAGCCTGATGGTGTGTGAAGTTAGTGAGCCAAATGGAGTTGTTCTCCCACAAGAACCACTCGGCTGATACTTCTTCAATATGCTCTTCAGCAACATGCAGTGTTTCCTTGATTGAATTAGCTCTCACACCAATATTTGCGTCTAGAGCCTTGGCATTGAGGGCTATCTGAAAACGTCTGTGGCGCTGAAGATGCCTGTGAATGTGGAGTTGGTGGCATGTGAAACCCGCATGTGGAGCATTCGTTTGTGTGGGATGCTCTACCAGGTTCATTCCTAGATAATGCACTCAAAGGGCACTAAGCATAGAGTGTGAAAACTGAGTTTCCTTGAGAGCTGCTTGGAAGCCTGATGGTGTGTGAAGTTAGTGAGCCAAATGGAGTTGTTCTCCCACAAGAACCACTCGGCTGATCCTTCTTCAATATGCCCTTCAGCAACATGCAGTGTTTCCTTGATTGAATTAGCTCTCACACCAATATTTGCGTCTCCAGCCTTTGCATCGAGGGCTATCTGAAAACGGCTGTGGCGCTGAAGTTGCCTGTGAATGTGGAGTTGGTGGCATGTGAAACCCGCATGTGGAGCATTCGTTTGTGTGCGATGCTCACCAAGCTTCATTTCAGTCCTAGGCACTCAAAGGGCACTAAGCATAGAGTGTGAAAACTGAGTTTCCTTGAGAGCTGCTTGGAAGCCTGATGGTGTGTGAAGTTAGTGAGCGAAATGGAGTTGTTCTCGCACAAGAACCACTCAGCTGATCCTTCTTCAATATGCCCTTCACCAACATGCAGTGTTTCCTTGATTGAATTAGCTCTCACACCAATATTTGCGTCTAGAGCCTTTGCATTGAGGGCTATCTGAAAACGTCTGTGGCGCTGAAGTTGCCTGTGAATGTGGAGTTGGTGGCATGTGAAACCCGCATGTGGAGCATTCGTTTGTGTGTGATGCTCTACCAGGTTCATTCCTAGATAATGCACTCAAAGGGCACTAAGCATAGAGTGTGAAACTGAGTTTCCTTGAGAGCTGCTTGAAGCCTGATGGTGTGTGAAGTTAGTGAGTCAAATGGAGTTGTTCTCCCACAAGAACCACCTCGGCTGATCCTTCTTCAATAATGCCCTTCACCAACATGCAGTGTTTCCTTGATTGAATTAGCTCTCACACCAATATTTGCGTCTAGAGCCTTTGCATTGAGGGGCTATCTGAAAACGGCTGTGGCGCTGAAGTTGCCTGTGAATGTGGAGTTGGTGGCATGTGAAACCCGCATGTGGAGCATTCGTTTGTGTGGGATGCTCTACCAGGTTCATTGCTAGATAATGCACTCAAAGGGCACTAAGCATAGAGTGTGAAAACTGAGTTTCCTTGAGAGCTGCTTGGAAGCCTGATGGTGTGTGAAGTTAGTGAGCCAAATGAGTTGTTCTCCCACAAGAACCACTCGGCTGATCCTTCTTCAATATGCCCTTCACCAACATGCAGTGTTTCCTTGATTGAATTAGCTCTCACACCAATATTTGCGTCTAGAGCCTTTGCATGAGGGCTATCTGAAAACGGCTGTGGCACTGAAGTTGCCTGTGAATGTGGAGTTGGTGGCATGTGAAACCCGCATGTGGAGCATTCGTTTGTGTGGGATGCTCTGCAGGTTCATTCCTAGATAATGCACTCAAAGGGCACTAAGCATAGAGTGTGAAAACTGAGTTTCCTTGAGAGCTGCTTGGAAGCCTGATGGTGTGTGAAGTTAGTGAGCCAAATGGAGTTGTTC
This sequence comes from Ochotona princeps, assembly GCF_030435755.1. NCBI lineage: Eukaryota > Metazoa > Chordata > Mammalia > Lagomorpha > Ochotonidae > Ochotona > Ochotona princeps. The sequence goes on from NW_026699444.1 coordinate 543,758, forward strand.
TCCCACAAGAACCACTCGGCTGATCCTTCTTCAATATGCTCTTCAGCAACATGCAGTGTTTCCTTGATTGAATTAGCTCTAACACCAATATTTGCGTCTAGAGCCTTTGCATTGAGGGCTATCTGAAAACGTCTGTGGCGCTGAAGTTGCCTGTGAATGTGGAGTTGGTGGCATGTGAAACCCGCATGTGGGAGGCATTCGTCTGTGTGCGATGCTCTACCAGGTTCATTCCTAGATAATGCACTCAAAGGGCACTAAGCATAGAGTGTGAAAACTGAGTTTCCTTGAGAGCTGCTTGGAAGCCTGATGGTGCGTGAAGTTAGTGAGCGAAATGGAGTTGTTCTCCCACAAGAACCACTCGGCTGATCCTTCTTCAATATGCTCTTCAGCAACATGCAGTGTTTCCTTGATTGAATTAGCTCTCACACCAATATTTGCGTCTCGAGCCTTTGCATTGAGGGCTATCTGAAAACGGCTGTGGCGCTGAAGTTGCCTGTGAATGTGGAGTTGGTGGCATGTGAAACCCGCATGTGGAGCATTCGTTTGTGTGCGATGCTCTACCAGGTTCATTCCTAGATAATGCACTCAAAGGGCACTAAGCATAGAGTGTGAAAACTGAGTTTCCTTGAGAGCTGCTTGGAAGCCTGATGGTGTGTGAAGTTAGTGAGCGAAATGGAGTTGTTCTCCCACAAGAACCACTCGGCTGATCCTTCTTCAATATGCCCTTCACCAACATGCAGTGTTTCCTTGATTGAATTAGCTCTCACACCAATATTTGCGTCTCCAGCTTTTGCATCGAGGGCTATCTGAAAACGGCTGTGGCGCTGAAGTTGCCTGTGAATGTGGAGTTGGTGGCATGTGAAACCCGCATGTGGAGCATTCTTTTGTGTGGGATGCTCACCAAGCTTCATTTCACTCCTAGGCACTCAAAGGGCACTAAGCATAGAGTGTGAAAACTGAGTTTCCTTGAGAGCTGCTTGGAAGCCTGATGGTGTGTGAAGTTAGTGAGCCAAATGGAGTTGTTCTCCCACAAGAACCACTCGGCTGATCCTTCTTCAATATGCCCTTCACCAACATGCAGTGTTTCCTTGATTGAATTAGCTCTCACACCAATATTTGCGTCTCGAGCCTTTGCATTGAGGGCTATCTGAAAACGGCTGTGGCGCTGAAGTTGCCTGTGAATGTGGAGTTGGTGGCATGTGAAACCCGCATGTGGAGCATTCGTCTGTGTGCGATGCTGTACCAGGTTCATTCCTAGATAATGCACTCAAAGGGCACTAAGCATAGAGTGTGAAAACTGAGTTTCCTTGAGAGCTGCTTGGAAGCCTGATGGTGTGTGAAGTTAGTGAGCCAAATGGAGTTGTTCTCCCACAAGAACCACTCGGCTGATCCTTCTTCAATATGCTCTTCAGCAACATGCAGTGTTTCCTTGATTGAATTAGCTCTCACACCAATATTTGCGTCTCGAGCCTTTGCATTGAGGGCTATCTGAAAACGGCTGTGGCGCTGAAGTTGCTGTGAATGTGGAGTTGGTGGCATGTGAAACCCGCATGTGGAGCATTCGTTTGTGTGGGATGCTCTACCAGGTTCATTCCTAGATAATGCACTCAAAGAGCACTAAGCATAGAGTGTGAAAACTGAGTTTCCTTGAGAGCTGCTTGGAAGCCTGATGGTGTGTGAAGTTAGTGAGCCAAATGGAGTTGTTCTCCCACAAGAACCACTCGGCTGATCCTTCTTCAATATGCCCTTCACCAACATGCAGTGTTTCCTTGATTGAATTAGCTCTCACACCAATATTTGCGTCTAGAGCCTTTGCATCGAGGGCTATCTGAAAACGGCTGTGGCGCTGAAGTTGCCTGTGAATGTGGAGTTGGTGGCATGTGAAACCCGCATGTGGAGCATTCGTTTGTGTGGGATGCTCACCAAGCTCATTTCAGTCCTAGGCACTCAAAGGGCACTAAGCATAGAGTGTGAAAACTGAGTTTCCTTGAGAGCTGCTTGGAAGCCTGATGGTGTGTGAAGTTAGTGAGCCAAATGAGTTGTTCTCCCACAAGAACCACTCAGCTGATCCTTCTTCAATATACTCTTCAGCAACATGCAGTGTTTCCTTGATTGAATTAGCTCTCACACCAATATTTGCGTCTAGAGCCTTTGCATTGAGGGCTATCTGAAAACGGTTGTGGCGCTGAAGTTGCCTGTGAATGTGGAGTTGGTGGCATGTGAAACCCGCATGTGGAGCATTCGTTTGTGTGGGATGCTCTACCAGGTTCATTCCTAGATAATGCACTCAAAGGGCACTAAGCATAGAGTGTGAAAACTGAGTTTCCTTGAGAGCTGCTTGGAAGCCTGATGGTGTGTGAAGTTAGTGAGCCAAATGGAGTTGTTCTCCCACAAGAACCACTCGGCTGATCCTTCTTCAATATGCCCTTCACCAACATGCAGTGTTTCCTTGATTGAATTAGCTCTCACACCAATATTTGCGTCTAGAGCCTTTGCATTGAGGGCTATCTGAAAACGGCTGTGGCGCTGAAGTTGCCTGTGAATGTGGAGTTGGTGGCATGTGAAACCCGCATGTGGAGCATTCGTTTGTGTGGGATGCTCTACCAGGTTCATTCCTAGATAATGCACTCAAAGGGCACTAAGCATAGAGTGTGAAAACTGAGTTTCCTTGAGAGCTGCTTGGAAGCCTGATGGTGTGTGAAGTTAGTGAGCCAAATGGAGTTGTTCTCCCACAAGAACCACTCGGCTGATCCTTCTTCAATATGCCCTTCACCAACATGCAGTGTTTCCTTGATTGAATTAGCTCTCACACCAATATTTGCGTCTAGAGCCTTTGCATTGAGGGCTATCTGAAAAGGGCTGTGGCGCTGAAGTTGCCTGTGAATGTGGAGTTGGTGGCATGTGAAACCCGCATGTGGAGCATTCGTTTGTGTGGGATGCTCTGCCAGGTTCATTCCTAGATAATGCACTCAAAGGGCACTAAGCATAGAGTGTGAAAACTGAGTTTCCTTGAGAGCTGCTTGGAATCCTGATGGTGTGTGAAGTTAGTGAGCCAAATGGAGTTGTTCTCCCACAAGAACCACTCGGCTGATCCTTCTTCAATATGCTCTTCAGCAACATGCAGTGTTTCCTTGATTGAATTAGCTCTCACACCAATATTTGCGTCTAGAGCCTTTGCATTGAGGGCTATCTGAAAACGTCTGTGGCGCTGAAGTTGCCTGTGAATGTGGAGTTGGTGGCATGTGAAACCCGCATGTGGAGCATTCGTCTGTGTGCGATGCTCTACCAGGTTCATTGCTAGATAATGCACTCAAAGGGCACTAAGCATAGAGTGTGAAAACTGAGTTTCCTTGAGAGCTGCTTGGAAGCCTGATGGTGTGTGAAGTTAGTGAGCGAAATGGAGTTGTTCTCCCACAAGAACCACTCGGCTGATCCTTCTTCAATATGCTCTTCAGCAACATGCAGTGTTTCCTTGATTGAATTAGCTCTCACACCAATATTTGCGTCTCGAGCCTTTGCATTGAGGGCTATCTGAAAACGGCTGTGGCGCTGAAGTTGCCTGTGAATGTGGAGTTGGTGGCATGTGAAACCCGCATGTGGAGCATTCGTTTGTGTGGGATGCTCTACCAGGTTCATTCCTAGATAATGCACTCAAAGGGCACTAAGCATAGAGTGTGAAAACTGAGTTTCCTTGAGAGCTGCTTGGAAGCCTGATGGTGTGTGAAGTTAGTGAGCCAAATGGAGTTGTTCTCCCACAAGAACCACTCGGCTGATCCTTCTTCAATATGCCCTTCACCAACATGCAGTGTTTCCTTGATTGAATTAGCTCTCACACCAATATTTGCGTCTAGAGCCTTTGCATTGAGGGCTATCTGAAAACGGCTGTGGCGCTGAAGTTGCCTGTGAATGTGGAGTTGGTGGCATGTGAAACCCGCATGTGGAGCATTCGTTTGTGTGGGATGCTCTACCAGGTTCATTCCTAGATAATGCACTCAAAGGGCACTAAGCATAGAGTGTGAAAACTGAGTTTCCTTGAGAGCTGCTTGGAAGCCTGATGGTGTGTGAAGTTAGTGAGCCAAATGGAGTTGTTCTCCCACAAGAACCACTCGGCTGATCCTTCTTCAATATGCCCTTCACCAACATGCAGTGTTTCCTTGATTGAATTAGCTCTCACACCAATATTTGCGTCTAGAGCCTTTGCATTGAGGGCTATCTGAAAAGGGCTGTGGCGCTGAAGTTGCCTGTGAATGTGGAGTTGGTGGCATGTGAAACCCGCATGTGGAGCATTCGTTTGTGTGGGATGCTCTGCCAGGTTCATTCCTAGATAATGCACTCAAAGGGCACTAAGCATAGAGTGTGAAAACTGAGTTTCCTTGAGAGCTGCTTGGAATCCTGATGGTGTGTGAAGTTAGTGAGCCAAATGGAGTTGTTCTCCCACAAGAACCACTCGGCTGATCCTTCTTCAATATGCTCTTCAGCAACATGCAGTGTTTCCTTGATTGAATTAGCTCTCACACCAATATTTGCGTCTAGAGCCTTTGCATTGAGGGCTATCTGAAAACGTCTGTGGCGCTGAAGTTGCCTGTGAATGTGGAGTTGGTGGCATGTGAAACCCGCATGTGGAGCATTCGTCTGTGTGCGATGCTCTACCAGGTTCATTCCTAGATAATGCACTCAAAGGGCACTAAGCATAGAGTGTGAAAACTGAGTTTCCTTGAGAGCTGCTTGGAAGCCTGATGGTGTGTGAAGTTAGTGAGCGAAATGGAGTTGTTCTCCCACAAGAACCACTCGGCTGATCCTTCTTCAATATGCTCTTCAGCAACATGCAGTGTTTCCTTGATTGAATTAGCTCTCACACCAATATTTGCGTGTAGAGCCTTTGCATTGAGGGCTATCTGAAAACGGCTGTGGCGCTGAAGTTGCCTGTGAATGTGGAGTTGGTGGCATGTGAAACCCGCATGTGGAGCATTCGTTTGTGTGGGATGCTCTACCAGGTTCATTCCTAGATAATGCACTCAAAGGGCACTAAGCATAGAGTGTGAAAACTGAGTTTCCTTGAGAGCTGCTTGGAAGCCTGATGGTGTGAGAAGTTAGTGAGCCAAATGGAGTTGTTCTCCCACAAGAACCACTCGGCTGATCCTTCTTCAATATGCCCTTCACCAACATGCAGTGTTTCCTTGATTGAATTAGCTCTCACACCAATATTTGCGTCTCCAGCCTTTGCATCGAGGGCTATCTGAAAACGGCTGTGGCGCTGAAGTTGCCTGTGAATGTGGAGTTGGTGGCATGTGAAACCCGCATGTGGAGCATTCGTTTGTGTGGGATGCTCTACCAGGTTCATTGCTAGATAATGCTCTCAAAGGGCACTAAGCATAGAGTGTGAAAACTGAGTTTCCTTGAGAGCTGCTTGGAAGCCTGATGGTGTGTGAAGTTAGTGAGTGAAATGGAGTTGTTCTCCCACAAGAACCACTCGGCTGATCCTTCTTCAATATGCCCTTCACCAACATGCAGTGTTTCCTTGATTGAATTAGCTCTCACACCAATATTTGCGTCTCGAGCCTTTGCATTGAGGGCTATCTGAAAACGGCTGTGGCGCTGAAGTTGCCTGTGAATGTGGAGTTGGTGGCATGTGAAACCCGCATGTGGAGCATTCGTTTGTGTGGGATGCTCTGCCAGGTTCATTCCTAGATAATGCACTCAAAGGGCACTAAGCATAGAGTGTGAAAACTGAGTTTCCTTGAGAGCTGCTTGGAATCCTGATGGTGTGTGAAGTTAGTGAGCCAAATGGAGTTGTTCTCCCACAAGAACCACTCGGCTGATCCTTCTTCAATATGCTCTTCAGCAACATACAGTGTTTCCTTGATTGAATTAGCTCTCACACCAATATTTGCGTCTAGAGCCTTTGCATTGAGGGCTATCTGAAAACGTCTGTGGCGCTGAAGTTGCCTGTGAATGTGGAGTTGGTGGCATGTGAAACCCGCATGTGGAGCATTCGTCTGTGTGCGATGCTCTACCAGGTTCATTCCTAGATAATGCACTCAAAGGGCACTAAGCATAGAGTGTGAAAACTGAGTTTCCTTGAGAGCTGCTTGGAAGCCTGATGGTGTGTGAAGTTAGTGAGCGAAATGGAGTTGTTCTCCCACAAGAACCACTCGGCTGATCCTTCTTCAATATGCTCTTCAGCAACATGCAGTGTTTCCTTGATTGAATTAGCTCTCACACCAATATTTGCGTCTCGAGCCTTTGCATTGAGGGCTATCTGAAAACGGCTGTGGCGCTGAAGTTGCCTGTGAATGTGGAGTTGGTGGCATGTGAAACCCGCATGTGGAGCATTCGTTTGTGTGGGATGCTCTACCAGGTTCATTCCTAGATAATGCACTCAAAGGGCACTAAGCATAGAGTGTGAAAACTGAGTTTCCTTGAGAGCTGCTTGGAAGCCTGATGGTGTGTGAAGTTAGTGAGCCAAATGGAGTTGTTCTCCCACAAGAACCACTCGGCTGATCCTTCTTCAATATGCCCTTCACCAACATGCAGTGTTTCCTTGATTGAATTAGCTCTCACACCAATATTTGCGTCTCCAGCCTTTGCATTGAGGGCTATCTGAAAACGGCTGTGGCGCTGAAGTTGCCTGTGAATGTGGAGTTGGTGGCATGTGAAACCCGCATGTGGAGCATTCGTTTGTGTGGGATGCTCTACCAGGTTCATTGCTAGATAATGCTCTCAAAGGGCACTAAGCATAGAGTGTGAAAACTGAGTTTCCTTGAGAGCTGCTTGGAAGCCTGATGGTGTGTGAAGTTAGTGAGTGAAATGGAGTTGTTCTCCCACAAGAACCACTCGGCTGATCCTTCTTCAATATGCCCTTCACCAACATGCAGTGTTTCCTTGATTGAATTAGCTCTCACACCAATATTTGCGTCTCGAGCCTTTGCATTGAGGGCTATCTGAAAACGGCTGTGGCGCTGAAGTTGCCTGTGAATGTGGAGTTGGTGGCATGTGAAACCCGCATGTGGAGCATTCGTTTGTGTGGGATGCTCTGCCAGGTTCATTCCTAGATAATGCACTCAAAGGGCACTAAGCATAGAGTGTGAAAACTGAGTTTCCTTGAGAGCTGCTTGGAATCCTGATGGTGTGTGAAGTTAGTGAGCCAAATGGAGTTGTTCTCCCACAAGAACCACTCGGCTGATCCTTCTTCAATATGCTCTTCAGCAACATACAGTGTTTCCTTGATTGAATTAGCTCTCACACCAATATTTGCGTCTAGAGCCTTTGCATTGAGGGCTATCTGAAAACGTCTGTGGCGCTGAAGTTGCCTGTGAATGTGGAGTTGGTGGCATGTGAAACCCGCATGTGGAGCATTCGTCTGTGTGCGATGCTCTACCAGGTTCATTCCTAGATAATGCACTCAAAGGGCACTAAGCATAGAGTGTGAAAACTGAGTTTCCTTGAGAGCTGCTTGGAAGCCTGATGGTGTGTGAAGTTAGTGAGCGAAATGGAGTTGTTCTCCCACAAGAACCACTCGGCTGATCCTTCTTCAATATGCTCTTCAGCAACATGCAGTGTTTCCTTGATTGAATTAGCTCTCACACCAATATTTGCGTCTCGAGCCTTTGCATTGAGGGCTATCTGAAAACGGCTGTGGCGCTGAAGTTGCCTGTGAATGTGGAGTTGGTGGCATGTGAAACCCGCATGTGGAGCATTCGTTTGTGTGGGATGCTCTACCAGGTTCATTCCTAGATAATGCACTCAAAGGGCACTAAGCATAGAGTGTGAAAACTGAGTTTCCTTGAGAGCTGCTTGGAAGCCTGATGGTGTGTGAAGTTAGTGAGCCAAATGGAGTTGTTCTCCCACAAGAACCACTCGGCTGATCCTTCTTCAATATGCCCTTCACCAACATGCAGTGTTTCCTTGATTGAATTAGCTCTCACACCAATATTTGCGTCTCCAGCCTTTGCATTGAGGGCTATCTGAAAACGGCTGTGGCGCTGAAGTTGCCTGTGAATGTGGAGTTGGTGGCATGTGAAACCCGCATGTGGAGCATTCGTTTGTGTGGGATGCTCACCAAGCTTCATTTCAGTCCTAGGCACTCAAAGGGCACTAAGCATAGAGTGTGAAAACTGAGTTTCCTTGAGAGCTGCTTGGAAGCCTGATGGTGTGTGAAGTTAGTGAGCCAAATGGAGTTGTTCTCCCACAAGAGCCACTCGGCTGATCCTTCTTCAATATGCCCTTCACCAACATGCAGTGTTTCCTTGATTGAATTAGCTCTCACACCAATATTTGCGTCTAGAGCCTTTGCATTGAGGGCTATCTGAAAACGGTTGTGGCGCTGAAGTTGCCTGTGAATGTGGAGTTGGTGGCATGTGAAACCCGCATGTGGAGCATTCGTTTGTGTGGGATGCTCTACCAGGTTCATTGCTAGATAATGCACTCAAAGGGCACTAAGCATAGAGTGTGAAAACTGAGTTTCCTTGAGAGCTGCTTGGAAGCCTGATGGTGTGTGAAGTTAGTGAGCCAAATGGAGTTGTTCTCCCACAAGAACCACTCGGCTGATCCTTCTTCAATATGCCCTTCACCAACATGCAGTGTTTCCTTGATGGAATTAGCTCTCACACCAATATTTGCGTCTAGAGCCTTTGCTTTGAGCGCTATCTGAAAACGGCTGTGGCGCTGAAGTTGCCTGAGAATGTGGAGTTGGTGGCATGTGAAACCAGCATGTGGAGCATTCGTTTGTGTGGGATGCTCTGCCAGGTTCATTCCTAGATAATGCACTCAAAGGGCACTAAGCATAGAGTGTGAAAACTGAGTTTCCTTGAGAGCTGCTTGGAAGCCTGATGGTGTGTGAAGTTAGTGAGCCAAATGGAGTTGTTCTCCCACAAGAACCACTCGGCTGATCCTTCTTCAATATGCCCTTCACCAACATGCAGTGTTTCCTTGATTGAATTAGCTCTCACACCAATATTTGCGTCTAGAGCCTTTGCATTGAGGGCTATCTGAAAACGGCTGTGGCGCTGAAGTTGCCTGTCAATGTGGAGTTGGTGGCATGTGAAACCAGCATGTGGAGCATTCGTTTGTGTGGGATGCTCTACCAGGTTCATTCCTAGATAATGCACTCAAAGGGCACTAAGCATAGAGTGTGAAAACTGAGTTTCCTTGAGAGCTGCTTGGAAGCCTGATGGTGTGTGAAGTTAGTGAGCCAAATGGAGTTGTTCTCCCACAAGAACCACTCGGCTGATCCTTCTTCAATATGCCCTTCACCAACATGCAGTGTTTCCTTGATTGAATTAGCTCTCACACCAATATTTGTGTCTAGAGCCTTTGCATTGAGGGCTATCTGAAAACGGCTGTGGCGCTGAAGTTGCCTGTGAATGTGGAGTTGGTGGCATGTGAAACCCGCATGTGGAGCATTCGTTTGTGTGGGATGCTCACCAAGCTTCATTTCAGTCCTAGGCACTCAAAGGGCACTAAGCATAGAGTGTGAAAACTGAGTTTCCTTGAGAGCTGCTTGGAATCCTGATGGTGTGTGAAGTTAGTGAGCCAAATGGAGTTGTTCTCCCACAAGAACCACTCGGCTGATCCTTCTTCAATATGCCCTTCACCAACATGCAGTGTTTCCTTGATTAAATTAGCTCTCACACCAATATTTGCGTCTAAAGCCTTTGCTTTGAGGGCTATCTAAAAACGGTTGTGGCGCTGAAGTTGCCTGTGAATGTGGAGTTGGTGGCATGTGAAACCCGCATGTGGAGCATTCGTTTGTGTGCGATGCTCTACCAGGTTCATTCCTAGATAATGCACTCAAAGGGCACTAAGCATAGAGTGTGAAAACTGAGTTTCCTTGAGAGCTGCTTGGAAGCCTGATGGTGTGTGAAGTTAGTGAGCCAAATGGAGTTGTTCTCCCACAAGAACCACTCGGCTGATCCTTCTTCAATATGCCCTTCACCAACATGCAGTGTTTCCTTGATTGAATTAGCTCTCACACCAATATTTGCGTCTAGAGCCTTTGCATTGAGGGCTATCTGAAAACGGCTGTGGCGCTGAAGTTGCCTGTGAATGTGGAGTTGGTGGCATGTGAAACCCGCATGTGGAGCATTCGTTTGTGTGCGATGCTCTGCCAGGTTCATTCCTAGATAATGCACTCAAAGATCACTAAGCATAGAGTGTGAAAACTGAGTTTCCTTGAGAGCTGCTTGGAATCCTGATGGTGTGTGAAGTTAGTGAGCCAAATGGAGTTGTTCTCCCACAAGAACCACTCGGCTGATCCTTCTTCAATATGCTCTTCAGCAACATGCAGTGTTTCCTTGATTGAATTAGCTCTCACACCAATATTTGCGTCTAGAGCCTTTGCATTGAGGGCTATCTGAAAACGGCTGTGGCGCTGAAGTTGCCTGTGAATGTGGAGTTGGTGGCATGTGAAACCCGCATGTGGAGCATTCTCCTGTGTGCGATGCTCTACCAGGTTCATTCCTAGATAATGCACTCAAAGGGCACTAAGCATAGAGTGTGAAAACTGAGTTTCCTTGAGAGCTGCTTGGAAGCCTGATGGTGTGTGAAGTTAGTGAGCCAAATGGAGTTGTTCTCCCACAAGAACCACTCGGCTGATCCTTCTTCAATATGCCCTTCACCAACATGCAGTGTTTCCTTGATTGAATTAGCTCTCACACCAATATTTGCGTCTAGAGCCTTTGCATTGAGGGCTATCTGAAAACGGCTGTGGCACTGAAGTTGCCTGTGAATGTGGAGTTGGTGGCATGTGAAACCCGCATGTGGAGCATTCGTTTGTGTGGGATGCTCTACCAGGTTCATTTCAGTTCTAGCCAAAGAAAGGGCACTAAGCATAGAGTGTGAAAACTGAGTTTCCTTGAGAGCTGCTTGGAATCCTGATGGTGTGTGAAGTTAGTGAGCCAAATGGAGTTGTTCTCCCACAAGAACCACTCGGCCGATCCTTCTTCAATATGCCCTTCACCAACATGCAGTGTTTCCTTGATTGAATTAGCTCTCACACCAATATTTGCGTCTAGAGCCTTTGCATTGAGGGCTATCTGAAAACGGCTGTGGCGCTGAAGTTGCCTGTGAATGTGGAGTTGGTGGCATGTGAAACCCGCATGTGGAGCATTGGTTTGTGTGGGATGCTCTACCAGGTTCATTTCAGTGCTAGCAAAAGAAAGGGCACTAAGCATAGAGTGTGAAAACTGAGTTTCCTTGAGAGCTGCTTGGAAGCCTGATGGTGTGTGAAGTTAGTGAGCGAAATGGAGTTGTTCTCCCACAAGAACCACTCGGCTGATCCTTCTTCAATATGCCCTTCACCAACATGCAGTGTTTCCTTGATTGAATTAGCTCTCACACCAATATTTGCGTCTAGAGCCTTTGCATTGAGGGCTATCTGAAAACGGCTGTGGCGCTGAAGTTGCCTGTGAATGTGGAGTTGGTGGCATGTGAAACCCGCATGTGGAGCATTCGTTTGTGTGGGATGCTCTGCCAGGTTCATTCCTAGATAATGCACTCAAAGGGCACTAAGCATAGAGTGTGAAAACTGAGTTTCCTTGAGAGCTGCTTGGAATCCTGATGGTGTGTGAAGTTAGTGAGCCAAATGGAGTTGTTCTCCCACAAGAACCACTCGGCTGATCCTTCTTCAATATGCCCTTCACCAACATGCAGTGTTTCCTTGATTGAATTAGCTCTCACACCAATATTTGCGTCTAGAGCCTTTGCATTGAGGGCTATCTGAAAACGGTTGTGGCGCTGAAGTTGCCTGTCAATGTGGAGTTGGTGGCATGTGAAACCCGCATGTGGAGCATTCGGTTGTGTGGGATGCTCTACCAGGTTCATTGCTAGATAATGCACTCAAAGGGCACTAAGCATAGAGTGTGAAAACTGAGTTTCCTTGAGAGCTGCTTGGAAGCCTGATGGTGTGTGAAGTTAGTGAGCCAAATGGAGTTGTTCTCCCACAAGAACCACTCGGCTGATCCTTCTTCAATATGCCCTTCACCAACATGCAGTGTTTCCTTGATGGAATTAGCTCTCACACCAATATTTGCGTCTAGAGCCTTTGCTTTGAGCGCTATCTGAAAACGGCTGTGGCGCTGAAGTTGCCTGTGAATGTGGAGTTGGTGGCATGTGAAACCAGCATGTGGAGCATTCGTTTGTGTGGGATGCTCTGCCAGGTTCATTCCTAGATAATGCACTCAAAGGGCACTAAGCATAGAGTGTGAAAACTGAGTTTCCTTGAGAGCTGCTTGGAAGCCTGATGGTGTGTGAAGTTAGTGAGCCAAATGGAGTTGTTCTCCCACAAGAACCACTCGGCTGATCCTTCTTCAATATGCCCTTCACCAACATGCAGTGTTTCCTTGATTGAGTTAGCTCTCACACCAATATTTGCGTCTAGAGCCTTTGCATTGAGGGCTATCTGAAAACGGCTGTGGCGCTGAAGTTGCCTGTCAATGTGGAGTTGGTGGCATGTGAAACCCGCATGTGGAGCATTCGTTTGTGTGGGATGCTCTGCCAGGTTCATTCCTAGATAATGCACTCAAAGGGCACTAGCATAGAGTGTGAAAACTGAGTTTCCTTGAGAGCTGCTTGGAAGCCTGATGGTGTGTGAAGTTAGTGAGCCAAATGGAGTTGTTCTCCCACAAGAACCACTCGGCTGATCCTTCTTCAATATGCCCTTCACCAACATACAGTGTTTCCTTGATTGAATTAGCTCTCACACCAATATTTGCGTCTCGAGCCTTTGCATTGAGGGCTATCTGAAAACGGCTGTGGCGCTGAAGTTGCCTGTGAATGTGGAGTTGGTGGCATGTGAAACCCGCATGTGGAGCATTCGTTTGTGTGGGATGCTCACCAAGCTTCATTTCAGTCCTAGGCACTCAAAGGGCACTAAGCATAGAGTGTGAAAACTGAGTTTCCTTGAGAGCTGCTTGGAATCCTGATGGTGTGTGAAGTTAGTGAGCCAAATGGAGTTGTTCTCCCACAAGAACCACTCGGCTGATCCTTCTTCAATATGCCCTTCACCAACATGCAGTGTTTCCTTGATTGAATTAGCTCTCACACCAATATTTGCGTCTAGAGCCTTTGCATTGAGGGCTATCTGAAAACGGCTGTGGCGCTGAAGTTGCCTGTCAATGTGGAGTTGGTGGCATGTGAAACCAGCATGTGGAGCATTCGTTTGTGTGGGATGCTCTGCCAGGTTCATTCCTAGATAATGCACTCAAAGGGCACTAAGCATAGAGTGTGAAAACTGAGTTTCCTTGAGAGCTGCTTGGAAGCCTGATGGTGTGTGAAGTTAGTGAGCCAAATGGAGTTGTTCTCCCACAAGAACCACTCGGCTGATCCTTCTTCAATATGCCCTTCACCAACATGCAGTGTTTCCTTGATTGAATTAGCTCTCACACCAATATTTGTGTCTAGAGCCTTTGCATTGAGGGCTATCTGAAAACGGCTGTGGCGCTGAAGTTGCCTGTCAATGTGGAGTTGGTGGCATGTGAAACCCGCATGTGGAGCATTCGTTTGTGTGGGATGCTCTACCAGGTTCATTCCTAGATAATGCACTCAAAGGGCACTAAGCATAGAGTGTGAAAACTGAGTTTCCTTGAGAGCTGCTTGGAAGCCTGGTGGTGTGTGAAGTTAGTGAGCTAAATGGAGTTGTTCTCCCACAAGAACCACTCGGCTGATCCTTCTTCAATATGCCCTTCACCAACATGCAGTGTTTCCTTGATTGAATTAGCTCTCACACCAATATTTGCGTCTAGAGCCTTTGCATTGAGGGCTATCTGAAAACGGCTGTGGCGCTGAAGTTGCCTGTGAATGTGGAGTTGGTGGCATGTGAAACCCGCATGTGGAGCATTCGTTTGTGTGGGATGCTCTGCCAGGTTCATTCCTAGATAATGCATTCAAAGGGCACTAAGCATAGAGTGTGAAAACTGAGTTTCCTTGAGAGCTGCTTGGAAGCCTGATGGTGTATGAAGTTAGTGAGCCAAATGGAGTTGTTCTCCCACAAGAACCACTCGGCTGATCCTTCTTCAATATGCCCTTCACCAACATGCAGTGTTTCCTTGATTGAATTAGCTCTCACACCAATATTTGCGTCTAGAGCCTTTGCATTGAGGGCTATCTGAAAACGGCTGTGGCGCTGAAGTTGCCTGTGAATGTGGAGTTGGTGGCATGTGAAATCCGCATGTGGAGCATTCGTTTGTGTGGGATGCTCTGCCAGGTTCACTCCTAAATAATGCACTCAAAGGGCACTAAGCATAGAGTGTGAAAACTGAGTTTCCTTGAGAGCTGCTTGGAAGTCTGATGGTGTGTGAAGTTAGTGAGCCAAATGGAGTTGTTCTCCCACAAGAACCACTCGGCTGATCCTTCTTCAATATGCCCTTCACCAACATGCAGTGTTTCCTTGATTGAATTAGCTCTCACACCAATATTTGCGTCTAGAGCCTTTGCATTGAGGGCTATCTGAAAATGGCTGTGGCGCTGAAGTTGCCTGTGAATGTGGAGTTGGTGGCATGTGAAACCCGCATGTGGAGCATTCGTTTGTGTGGGATGCTCTACCAGGTTCATTTCAGTTCTAGCCAAAGAAAGGGCACTAAGCATAGAGTGTGAAAACTGAGTTTCCTTGAGAGCTGCTTGGAATCCTGATGGTGTGTGAAGTTAGTGAGCCAAATGGAGTTGTTCTCCCACAAGAACCACTCGGCCGATCCTTCTTCAATATGCCCTTCACCAACATGCAGTGTTTCCTTGATTGAATTAGCTCTCACACCAATATTTGCGTGTAGAGCCTTTGCATTGAGGGCTATCTGAAAACGGCTGTGGCGCTGAAGTTGCCTGTGAATGTGGAGTTGGTGGCATGTGAAACCCGCATGTGGAGCATTGGTTTGTGTGGGATGCTCTACCAGGTTCATTTCAGTGCTAGCCAAAGAAAGGGCACTAAGCATAGAGTGTGAAAACTGAGTTTCCTTGAGAGCTGCTTGGAAGCCTGATGGTGTATGAAGTTAGTGAGCCAAATGGAGTTGTTCTCCCACAAGAACCACTCGGCTGATCCTTCTTCAATATGCCCTTCACCAACATGCAGTGTTTCCTTGATTGAATTAGCTCTCACACCAATATTTGCGTCTAGAGCCTTTGCATTGAGGGCTATCTGAAAACGGCTGTGGCGCTGAAGTTGCCTGTGAATGTGGAGTTGGTGGCATGTGAAACCCGCATGTGGAGCATTCGTTTGTGTGGGATGCTCTGCCAGGTTCATTCCTAGATAATGCACTCAAAGGGCACTAAGCATAGAGTGTGAAAACTGAGTTTCCTTGAGAGCTGCTTGGAAGCCTGATGGTGTGTGAAGTTAGTGAGCCAAATGGAGTTGTTCTCCCACAAGAACCACTCGGCTGATCCTTCTTCAATATGCCC
Organism: Ochotona princeps; assembly: GCF_030435755.1. NCBI lineage: Eukaryota > Metazoa > Chordata > Mammalia > Lagomorpha > Ochotonidae > Ochotona > Ochotona princeps. The sequence goes on from NW_026699444.1 coordinate 559,142, forward strand.
TTCACCAACATGCAGTGTTTCCTTGATTGAATTAGCTCTCACGCCAATATTTGCGTCTAGAGCCTTTGCATTGAGGGCTATCTGAAAGTGGCTGTGGCTCTGAAGTGGCCTGTGAATGTGGAGTTGGTGGCATGTGAAACCCGCATGTGCAGCATAAGTTTGTGTGGGATGCTCACCAAGCTTCATTTCAGTCCTAGAAACTCAAAGGGCACTAAGCATAGAGTGTGAAAACTGAGTTTCCTTGAGAGCTGCTTGGAAGCCTGATGGTGTGTGAAGTTAGTGAGCCAAATGGAGTTGTTCTCCGACAAGAACCATTTGCTGATTCTTCTTCAATATGCCCATCACCAACATGCAGTGTTTCCTTGATTGAATTAGCTCTCACACCAATATTTGCGTCTAGAGCCTTTGCATTGAGGGCTATCTGAAAACGGCTGTGGCGCTGAATTTGCCTGTGAATGTGAAGTTGGTGGCATGTGAAACCCGCATGTGGAGCATTCGTTTGTTTGAGATACTCACCAAGCTTCATTTCAGTCCTAGGCACTCAAAGGGCACTAAGCATAGAGTGTGAAAACTGAGTTTCCTTGAGAGCTGCTTGGAAGCCTGATGGTGTGTGAAGTTAGTGAGCGAAATGGAGTTGTTCTCCCACAAGAACCACTCGGCTGATCCTTCTTCAATATGCCCTTCACCAACATGCAGTGTTTCCTTGATTGAATTAGCTCTCACACCAATATTTGCGTCTCGAGCCTTTGCATTGAGGGCTATCTGAAAACGGCTGTGGCGCCGAAGTACCCTGTGAATGTGGAGTTGGTGGCATGTGAAACCCGCATGTGGAGCATTCGTTTGTGTGGGATGCTCTGCCAGGTTCATTCCTAGATAATGCATTCAAAGGGCACTAAGCATAGAGTGTGAAAACTGAGTTTCCTTGAGAGATGCTTGGAAGCCTGATGGTGTATGAAGTTAGTGAGCCAAATGGAGTTGTTCTCCCACAAGAACCACTCGGCTGATCCTTCTTCAATATACTCTTCACCAACATGCAGTGTTTCCTTGATTGAAGTAGCTCTCACACCAATATTTGCGTCTAGAGCCTTTGCATTGAGGGCTATCTGAAAACGGCTGTGTCGCTGAAGTTGCCTGTGAATGTGGAGTTGGTGGCATGTGAAACCCGCATGTGGAGCATTCGTTTGTGTGTGATGCTCTGCCAGGTTCATTCCTAGATAATGCACTCAAAGGGCACTAAGCATAGAGTGTGAAAACTGAGTTTCCTTGAGAGCTGCTTGGAAGCCTGATGGTGTGTGAAGTTAGTGAGCCAAATGGAGTTGTTCTCCCACAAGAACCACTCGGCTGATCCTTCTTCAATATGCCCTTCACCAACATGCAGTGTTTCCTTGATTGAATTAGCTCTCACACCAATATTTGCGTCTCGAGCCTTTGCGTTGAGGGCTATCTGAAAACGGCTGTGGCGCCGAAGTTGCCTGTGAATGTGGAGTTGGTGGCATGTGAAACCCGCATGTGGAGCATTCGTTTGTGTGGGATGCTCTGCCAGGTTCATTCCTAGATAATGCATTCAAAGGGCACTAAGCATAGAGTGTGAAAACTGAGTTTCCTTGAGAGCTGCTTGGAAGCCTGATGGTGTATGAAGTTAGTGAGCCAAATGGAGTTGTTCTCCCACAAGAACCACTCGGCTGATCCTTCTTCAATATACTCTTCACCAACATGCAGTGTTTCCTTGATTGAATTAGCTCTCACACCAATATTTGCGTCTAGAGCCTTTGCATTGAGGGCTATCTGAAAACGGCTGTGGCGCTGAAGTTGCCTGTGAATGTGGAGTTGGTGGCATGTGAAACCCGCATGTGGAGCATTCGTTTGTGTGTGATGCTCTGCCAGGTTCATTCCTAGATAATGCACTCAAAGGGCACTAAGCATAGAGTGTGAAAACTGAGTTTCCTTGAGAGCTGCTTGGAAGCCTGATGGTGTGTGAAGTTAGTGAGCCAAATGGAGTTGTTCTCCCACAAGAACCACTCGGCTGATCCTTCTTCAATATGCCCTTCACCAACATGCAGTGTTTCCTTGATTGAATTAGCTCTCACACCAATATTTGCATCTAGAGCCTTTGCATTGAGGGCTATCTGAAAACGGCTGTGTCGCTGAAGTTGCCTGTGAATGTGGAGTTGGTGGCATGTGAAACCCGCATGTGGAGCATTCGTTTGTGTGTGATGCTCTGCCAGGTTCATTGCTAGATAATGCACTCAAAGGGCACTAAGCATAGAGTGTGAAAACTGAGTTTCCTTGAGAGCTGCTTGGAAGCCTGTTGGTGTGTGAAGTTAGTGAGCGAAATGGAGTTGTTCTCCCACAAGAACCACTCGGCTGATCCTTCTTCAATATGCCCTTCACCAACATGCAGTGTTTCCTTGATTGAATTAGCTCTCACACCAATATTTGCGTCTAGAGCCTTTGCATTGAGGGCTATCTGAAAACGGCTGTGGCGCTGAAGTTGCCTGAGAATGTGGAGTTGGTGGCATGTGAAACCCGCATGTGGAGCATTCGTTTGTGTGCGATGCTCACCAAGCTTCATTTCAGTCCTAGGCACTCAAAGGGCACTAAGCATAGAGTGTGAAAACTGAGTTTCCTTGAGAGCTGCTTGGAAGCCTGATGGTGTGTGAAGTTAGTGAGCCAAATGGAGTTGTTCTCCCACAAGAACCACTCGGCTGATCCTTCTTCAATATGCCCTTCACCAACATGCAGTGTTTCCTTGATTGAATTAGCTCTCACACCAATATTTGCGTGTAGAGCCTTTGCATTGAGGGCTATCTGAAAACGGCTGTGGCGCTGAAGTTGCCTGTGAATGTGGAGTTGGTGGCATGTGAAACCCGCATGTGGAGCATTCGTCTGTGTGCGATGCTCTACCAGGTTCATTCCTAGATAATGCACTCAAAGGACACTAAGCATAGAGTGAGAAAACTGAGTTTCCTTGAGAGCTGCTAGGAAGCCTGATGGTGTGTGAAGTTAGTGAGCGAAATGGAGTTGTTCTCCCACAAGAACCACTCGGCTGATCCTTCTTCAATATGCCCTTCACCAACATGCAGTGTTTCCTTGATTGAATTAGCTCTCACACCAATATTTGCGTCTCGAGCCTTTACATTGAGGGCTAACTGAAAACGGCTGTGGCGCTGAAGTTGCCTGTGAATGTGGAGTTGGTGGCATGTGAAACCCGCATGTGGAGCATTCGTTTGTGTGGGATGCTCACCAAGCTTCATTTCAGTCCTAGGCACTCAAAGGGCACTAAGCATAGAGTGTGAAAACTGAGTTTCCTTGAGAGCTGCTTGGAAGCCTGATGATGTGTGAAGTTAGTGAGCCAAATGGAGTTGTTCTCCCACAAGAACCACTCGGCTGATCCTTCTTCAATATGCCCTTCACCAACATGCAGTGTTTCCTTGATTGAATTAGCTCTCACACCAATATTTGCGTCTCGAGCCTTTGCATTGAGGGCTATCTGAAAACGGCTGTGGCGCTGAAGTTGCCTGTGAATGTGGAGTTGGTGGCATGTGAAACCGGCATGTGGAGCATTCGTTTGTGTGGGATGCTCTGCCAGATTCATTCCTAGATAATGCATTCAAAGGGCACTAAGCATAGAGTGTGAAAACTGAGTTTCCTTGAGAGCTGCTTGGAAGCCTGATGGTGTATGAAATTAGTGAGCGAAATGGAGTTGTTCTCCCACAAGAACCACTCGGCTGATCCTTCTTCAATATGCCCTTCACCAACATGCAGTGTTTCCTTGATTGAATTAGCTCTCACACCAATATTTGCGTCTAGAGCCTTTGCATTGAGGGCTATCTGAAAACGTCTGTGGCGTTGAAGTTGCCTGAGAATGTGGAGTTGGTGGCATGTGAAACCCGCATGTGGAGCATTCGTTTGTGTGGGATGCTCACCAAGCTTCATTTCAGTCCTAGGCACTCAAAGGGCACTAAGCATAGAGTGTGAAAACTGAGTTTCCTTGAGAGCTGCTTGGAAGCCTGATGGTGTGTGAAGTTAGTGAGCCAAATGGAGTTGTTCTCCCACAAGAACCACTCGGCTGATCCTTCTTCAATATGCCCTTCACCAACATGCAGTGTTTCCTTGATTGAATTAGCTCTCACACCAATATTTGCGTCTAGAGCCTTTGCATTGAGGGCTATCTGAAAACGGCTGTGGCGCTGAAGTTGCCTGTGAATGTGGAGTTGGTGCATGTGAAACCCGCATGTGGAGCATTCGTCTGTGTGCGATGCTCTACCAGGTTCATTCTTAGATAATGCACTCAAAGGGCACTAAGCATAGAGTGAGAAAACTGAGTTTCCTTGAGAGCTGCTAGGAAGCCTGATGGTGTGTGAAGTTAGTGAGCGAAATGGAGTTGTTCTCCCACAAGAACCACTCGGCTGATCCTTCTTCAATATGCTCCTTCATCCAACATGCAGTGTTTCCTTGATTGAATTAGCTCTCACACCAATATTTGCGTCTAGAGCCTTTGCATTGAGGGCTATCTGAAAACGGCTGTTGCGCTGAAGTTGCCTGTGAATGTGGAGTTGGTGGCATGTGAAACCCGCATGTGGAGCATTCGTTTGTGTGGAATGCTCTGCCAGGTTCATTGCTAGATAATGCACTCAAAGGGCACTAAGCATAGAGTGTGAAAACTGAGTTTCCTTGAGAGCTGCTTGGAAGCCTGATGGTGTGTGAAGTTAGTGAGCGAAATGGAGTTGTTCTCCCACAAGAACCACTCGGCTGATCCTTCTTCAATATGCCCTTCACCAACATGCAGTGTTTCCTTGATTGAATTAGCTCTCACACCAATATTTGCGTGTAGAGCCTTTGCATTGAGGGCTATCTGAAAACGGCTGTGGCGCTGAAGTTGCCTGTGAATGTGGAGTTGGTGGCATGTGAAACCCGCATGTGGAGCATTCGTTTGTGTGGGATGCTCACCAAGCTTCATTTCAGTCCTAGGCACTCAAAGGGCACTAAGCATAGAGTGTGAAAACTGAGTTTCCTTGAGAGCTGCTTGGAAGCCTGATGGTGTGTGAAGTTAGTGAGCCAAATGGAGTTGTTCTCCCACAAGAACCACTCGGCTGATCCTTCTTCAATATGCCCTTCACCAACATGCAGTGTTTCCTTGATTGAATTAGCTCTCACACCAATATTTGCGTCTCGAGCCTTTGCATTGAGGGCTATCTGAAAACGGCTGTGGCGCTGAAGTTGCCTGTGAATGTGGAGTTGGTGGCATGTGAAACCCGCATGTGGAGCATTCTTTTGTGTGGGATGCTCTGCCAGATTCATTCCTAGATCATGCATTCAAAGGGCACTAAGCATAGAGTGTGAAAACTGAGTTTCCTTGAGAGCTGCTTGGAAGCCTGATGGTGTGTGAAGTTAGTGAGCCAAATGGAGTTGTTCTCCCACAAGAACCACTCGGCTGATCCTTCTTCAATATGCTCTTCAGCAACATGCAGTGTTTCCTTGATTGAATTAGCTCTCACACCAATATTTGCGTCTAGAGCCTTTGCATTGAGGGCTATCTGAAAACGGTTGTGGCGCTGAAGTTGCCTGTGAATGTGGAGTTGGTGGCATGTGAAACCAGCATGTGGAGCATTTGTTTGTGTGGGATGCTCACCAAGCTTCATTTCAGTCCTAGGCACTCAAAGGGCACTAAGCATAGAGTGTGAAAACTGAGTTTCCTTGAGAGCTGCTTGGAAGCCTGATGGTGTGTGAAGTTAGTGAGCCAAATGGAGTTGTTCTCCCACAAGAACCACTCGGCTGATCCTTCTTCAATATGCCCTTCACCAACATGCAGTGTTTCCTTGATTGAATTAGCTCTCACACCAATATTTGCGTCTCGAGCCTTGCATTGAGGGCTATCTGAAAACGGCTGTGGCGCTGAAGTTGCCTGTGAATGTGGAGTTGGTGGCATGTGAAACCCGCATGTGGAGCATTCTTTTGTGTGCGATGCTCTGCGAGGTTCATTCCTAGATAATGCACTCAAAGGGCACTAAGCATAGAGTGTGAAAACTGAGTTTCCTTGAGAGCTGCTTGGAAGCCTGATGGTGTGTGAAGTTAGTGAGCGAAATGGAGTTGTTCTCCCACAAGAACCACTCGGCTGATCCTTCTTCAATATACTCTTCACCAACATGCAGTGTTTCCTTGATTGAATTAGCTCTCACACCAATATTTGCGTCTAGAGCCTTTGCATTGAGATCTATCTGAAAACGGCTGTGGCGCTGAAGTTGCCTGTGAATGTGGAGTTGGTGGCATGTGAAACCCGCATGTGGAGCATTCGTTTGTGTGGGATGCTCTGCCAGGTTCATTCCTAGATAATGCACTCAAAGGGCACTAAACATAGAGTGTGAAAACTGAGTTTCCTTGAGAGCTGCTTGGAAGCCTGTTGGTGTGTGAAGTTAGTGAGCGAAATGGAGTTGTTCTCCCACAAGAACCACTCGGCTGATCCTTCTTCAATATGCCCTTCACCAACATGCAGTGTTTCCTTGATTGAATTAGCTCTCACACCAATATTTGCGTCTAGAGCCTTTGCATTGAGGGCTATCTGAAAACGGCTGTGGCGCTGAAGTTGCCTGAGAATGTGGAGTTGGTGGCATGTGAAACCCGCATGTGGAGCATTCGTTTGTGTGCGATGCTCACCAAGCTTAATTTCAGTCCTAGGCACTCAAAGGGCACTAAGCATAGAGTGTGAAAACTGAGTTTCCTCGAGAGCTGCTTGGAAGCCTGATGGTGTGTGAAGTTAGTGAGCCAAATGGAGTTGTTCTCCCACAAGAACCACTCGGCTGATCCTTCTTCAATATGCCCTTCACCAACATGCAGTGTTTCCTTGATTGAATTAGCTCTCACACCAATATTTGCGTCTAGAGCCTTTGCATTGAGGGCTATCTGAAAACGGCTGTGGCGCTGAAGTTGCCTGTGAATGTGGAGTTGGTGGCATGTGAAACCCGCATGTGGAGCATTCGTCTGTGTGCGATGCTCTACCAGGTTCATTCCTAGATAATGCACTCAAAGGACACTAAGCATAGAGTGAGAAAACTGAGTTTCCTTGAGAGCTGCTAGGAAGCCTGATGGTGTGTGAAGTTAGTGAGCGAAATGGAGTTGTTCTCCCACAAGAACCACTCGGCTGATCCTTCTTCAATATGCCCTTCACCAACATGCAGTGTTTCCTTGATTGAATTAGCTCTCACACCAATATTTGCGTGTAGAGCCTTTGCATTGAGGGCTATCTGAAAACGGCTGTGGCGCTGAAGTTGCCTGTGAATGTGGAGTTGGTGGCATGTGAAACTCGCATGTGGAGCATTCGTTTGTGTGCGATGCTCTACCAGGTTCATTCCTAGATAATGCACTCAAAGGGCACTAAGCATAGAGTGTGAAAACTGAGTTTCCTTGAGAGATGCTTGGAAGCCTGATGGTGTATGAAGTTAGTGAGCGAAATGGAGTTGTTCTCCCACAAGAACCACTCGGCTGATCCTTCTTCAATATACTCTTCACCAACATGCAGTGTTTCCTTGATTGAATTAGCTCTCACACCAATATTTGCGTCTAGAGCCTTTGCATTGAGATCTATCTGAAAACGGCTGTGGCGCTGAAGTTGCCTGTGAATGTGGAGTTGGTGGCATGTGAAACCCGCATGTGGAGCATTCGTTTGTGTGGGATGCTCTGCCAGGTTCATTGCTAGATAATGCACTCAAAGGGCACTAAGCATAGAGTGTGAAAACTGAGTTTCCTTGAGAGCTGCTTGGAAGCCTGATGGTGTGTGAAGTTAGTGAGCCAAATGGAGTTGTTCTCCCACAAGAACCACTCGGCTGATCCTTCTTCAATATGCCCTTCACCAACATGCAGTGTTTCCTTGATTGAATTAGCTCTCACACCAATATTTGCGTCTCGAGCCTTTGCATTGAGGGCTATCTGAAAACGGCTGTGGCGCTGAAGTTGCCTGTGAATGTGGAGTTGGTGGCATGTGAAACCCGCATGTGGAGCATTCGTCTGTGTGCGATGCTCTACCAGGTTCATTCCTAGATAATGCACTCAAAGGACACTAAGCATAGAGTGAGAAAACTGAGTTTCCTTGAGAGCTGCTAGGAAGCCTGATGGTGTGTGAAGTTAGTGAGCCAAATGGAGTTGTTCTCCCACAAGAACCACTCGGCTGATCCTTCTTCAATATGCCCTTCACCAACATGCAGTGTTTCCTTGATTGAATTAGCTCTCACACCAATATTTGCGTCTCGAGCCTTTGCATTGAGGGCTATCTGAAAACGGCTGTGGCGCTGAAGTTGCCTGTGAATGTGGAGTTGGTGGCATGTGAAACTCGCATGTGGAGCATTCGTTTGTGTGCGATGCTCTACCAGGTTCATTCCTAGATAATGCACTCAAAGGGCATTAAGCATAGAGTGTGAAAACTGAGTTTCCTTGAGAGATGCTTGGAAGCCTGATGGTGTGTGAAGTTAGTGAGCGAAATGA